>NC_058084.1:151360524-151502027 GCF_014858855.1 Bufo gargarizans
TTTTCTCTTTACAGAGCTGACATACTGTAGTAGCAGCCTCTGGATGTTCTCTTTTCTGTTAGTTGGGGAACTGACAGGCTCCTTATTTTTATTTTTTTACTGTGTAATCCATGAGAGCCCCATTGTAGTGACTCAATTAGAGCGTCACACATTACAATGATAAATGCACTGCTCTTCTGTGGGCATCTTTATTTAGGCCTATTAGGAGAACGATAGATCTATCATGCTCTCCTCCTACATTCTGCATCTATTATACTAAGGGCCCTTTCACACTTGCGTTGTCCGGATCCGGCATAGAGTTCCGTCGTCGGGGCTCTATGCCGGAAGAATCCTGATCAGGATTATCCGAATGCATTCTGAATGGAGAGAAATCCATTCAGGATGCATCAGGATGTCTTCAGTTCCGGAACGGAACGTTTTTTGGCCGGAGAAAATACCGCAGCATGCTGCGCTTTTTGCTCCGGCCAAAAATCCTGAAGACTTGCCGCAAGGCCGGATCCGGAATTAATGCCCATTGAAAGGCATTGATCCGGATCCGGCCTTAAGCTAAACGTTGTTTTGGCGCATTGCCGGACCCGACGTTTAGCTTTTTCTGAATGGTTACCATGGCTGCAAGGATGCTAAAGTCCTGGCAGCCATGGTAAAGGGGAGCGGGGGAGCAGCATACTTACCATCCGTCTGTCTCCCGGGGCGCTCCAGAGTGACGTCAGGGCGCCCCAAGCGCATGGATCATGTGATCACATGGAACACGTCATCCATGTGCACGGGGCGCTCTGACATCATTCAGGAGCGCCCCGGGAGCTGCACGGATGGTAAGTATACCGCTCCCCGCTCCTACTATGGCAACCAGGACTTTAATAGCGTCCGGGGTGCCATAGTAACACTGAACGCATTTTGAAGACTGCTCCGTATTCAAATGCTTTCAGTACACTTGCGTTATTCCGAATCCGGCGTGTAATTCCGGCAAGTAGAGTACACGCCGGATCCGGACAACGCAAGTGTGAAAGGGCCCTAACAGATAACATCTTTCTTTCACAGCAGCAGTTAAATGGTAACTGGATCCCTGTCTATATAGGAGCTGTGCTGACTGCTACAGAAGGGACAGTATTTATGATGTCATTTTCAAAGGCATAGTACTGCTGAAGTGAAGGGGCCAAAAATTCTTATGAAATATCATTTTCTGTCCCTCAAATATAATTTAGTCAGATGTGTTTGAAATTTGAATATGGTCAACTTGCTGAAATATGATTTGTGTTGTTTTTCACCGGTCTTTAGCCCTACCCCCTTCATAGTCAAGTCTTCTGTGCTGACCATTGGTAAAGGTGAGGATTAAACTAGGTATAACACTATCTCATCTGTGCAGGAAAGCAGAGCAGGCACAGTAGGGCAGATATATTAAGATGGGTTTATTTTTTGCCATTTTTATAATGGGAGCTGCATATGGTTGCCGGAGAAGACTTTGGAAAACAAGGGGTGACCCAAACCCAAAGGGGAGAACCTATAATAAGGATGCATTAAATTGATTGTGTTTATGGGGTAAGATAAAGGACTGTAAATAAGCATTTTTATTAAGAATTGGTGTGGTTTTGTCGCCTCAGTGCCTCTGAATGGTTCCTATAACTTTGTTTTCTAGAGCAACAACACCATAGAGCTAAGCACCACTATAGTGAGAGCCAGTCCTACACCTTCAGAAATGCAGATGATTCAAAGCAACGCTTTGCCCTGGCAGGAAAACAAATGTCCAAAATACACCGAAACGCCTAAAGTGAGCAGGAGCCCAACTGGATTTCGCACTCTTTCCGCTTATAACGGTGGATCAAAAACGGAAGCAGATGGAAAGAGAACCGAACCTGGATACCCAGCTATAAATTATAATGTTAAAGCACTGGGTTCTGATTTGAAGTGCTTTGAAACCCAGTCAGATGGGGCTTCTGAATGGCAGCGGTATGCTTCAAAGCAGACGCAAGGACTTTCTTCTGGAAACATGTTGCAGTCTGCTTTGCTGGAAAAGTACAATTCATTACAGAATATTCCTGGCAGTCGTCAGTGCGTTTGTGCTCAAGGCTTTAAGCCAGTTCTGCCACCCAGCGACTTGCAGAAATTGCCATCTTCTGATCCAAGACTTCTTAATGCACCTTCTCTTTCAACCACTCCACAGCAATATCTATCAGGTGTCCCATCGATGCCTTACTTTACATTTGGAAGCCATGCAGGGTATCCTGGGTGTGCTCTTCATGACCCATTGACTGCAAATGTCGCTTCAGGTATTCTTTCTACACTTCCGATGGGCAACCATGCTTCAGGAAGTCAAAGCAGTAGCCATCACATCCATATGGTGGACTCCCAGGCTGGCCCTGCTGGGTTCTCCCAGTGGGCCACTCGAACGTCATCTGGTTTTGGTAAATAGATTTTATATTGATTGATTATTGGTTAGTAATTGGCATTAGAAATGGAATGGTTTGAATGTCTGGCAATTTAATGTCCTTTTTCTTTTAACAAGGACAAGTCCTAGTGCCCGAAGAGGTGACCTTCCCTAACATGTGTTGCGTTGGCATCGCATCTCAAGCATCATTGAACGTTTTCAATTCTAATGAAAGATGGATGCAAGTGAATATTGGTATAATCAGTATTGCTGTGAATGGAGAAAAAGTAAGTAGTTGTGTATGTTTGTACAGTTCTCAGGTGTATCTGTTATGTGCAGGACTCTGTAGCGCAAACAAATGAAACATTCCTACAGAATACAGATATGGTCTTAGTATCTGATAGTACTGTGCCACATGTCTGGATATGTCAAATACTTAAAGGGTACCTCTGTATAAAACAGAGCTTAGTTGGCTAATGACAAACTAACATTTTTCTCTTTATTACCTAAAAATTGTAGCATGGTGTAGTGTATACATTCATATAATAAAGCGCACATGATGTACCTATGATCTAATGTGTATGGGGACTTCCTACTGGCATAAGTGAGTCAGGTGATGGATTTCATTTTGTGATGAGTGGCTGAGAATTTGTGACATGTAGCATACAGCTCAGTTGACGGACAAACACTTGTATACTTTGAAAAGCAAGTGGCGAAATTCTGTGCAATGAAATATCATAGGTTTTCATTGGTTTGTTTATTAACAGAATGTAAATGGGGAAATTATGCAGTTCAAGGGTAGAACTGAGATTTTGCGACCACCTAAACATTGTTACTGAGGTGGACAGAGAAATAAGGAGGAAAAACAAACAGCAGGTGGCGTTATACAGAGATTTTATTGAATAATTATTCTATAGCTCTAAGGTTTTTTTTTACCGGTATTTTTCAGATTGATGTTGGAGCCAATCACTGTTTAATTTTTAAAAACAAAACCATAATTGGTCCCCGGGCTTCGGAAGATGTGAAAGTTCTTCTTTTACCTCAAAGGGCAGGGCTTTTCCAGTGTGTGCTAAGCGTATCATCTTGGCCTGTATCTGCTGATGCAGAAACCATTGTTAGAGCTGAAACCATGTCCTCCAAAGTTCTCCTTACTGCTGTGTCAGAATATCCATTAATTGAGGTATGTAAGTTCTGTTCATGAGGTATCTAAATGGTAATGAAGACCTCTAAATGCTTTGCATGACTTCTAGTAACTGCAATCGGACCCAGGTGTTGAAATGGATAAATGAGCAAGTGCTATGTAAAAGACATTGGGATTGAAAAAGTATGACGTGGCCAATCCCTTTTAAGAGGTTGTCCAGTTTTAGAAAAACATGGCTGCTTTCTTCCAGAAACGGTGCCATAGCTGCCCACAGACTCAGCCCTATTCACTTTAATGGAGCTATGCTGCAATACCAGGCAAACCCATGGAAAGGTCTGGAAGGCAGCAGCCATGTCTTTCTAACATTGGGCTGCTCTTTTAATATAAAACAATGGAAGTATTGCTTACAGGGAGTCTGTCACCTCCATATGGCCATCTACAGTGCTTACATGGCTCTGTAGCACACCTATACAGGATTGTAACGGTACCTTTTTGTTCTTTTCTTTAGACTTGCACAAGCAGGAAAAACTAAGTTTTTAATTCATATGCAAATGAGAACTCGCAAGTGCTCAGGGGCGGCATTCAGTGTGTAGGTGCCCAGGCTGCTCTGCCTTCTTTTCCCTTTACTCCTCCCCAGCCTCTTACTTTGCCCACCCTCCAAGTCTGGACCTATCGATGAGGCAAGAGACTTGGAGGGCGGGAAAATGCAGAGGCTGGGGAGGAGTAAAGTGAAAAGAAGGCAGAGCAGCCTTGGCACCTACACACTGAACGCCGCCCCTGGGCACTTGCGAGTGCTCATTTGCATATGAATTAAACTTAGTTTTTCTTGCTTGTGCAAGTCTATAGAAAAGAACAAAGGTACCGTTACAATCCTGTGTAGGTGTGCTACAGAGCCATGTAAGCACTGTATACGGCCATATGGAGGTGACAGACTCCCTCATGAAATACCTAATTAGTGTCTTTACTAGTTTTTCTTTGCTGGAGAGCACTGATTCATCTGTCTGGTGTATATAGACTTGGCAAAGAAACTGAACGCAAAATAAAATTGAGAATTTACAGTAATTTTTTTTTTTATGTATAAATACAGTATTTTTTCCGTTCTTAGACACACTGGATTATAAGATGCAGTTAGGTTTTAGAGTAGGAAGCTTTTATTTTTTCAATTGGACTAAAAATAACTGAATAGCCTTGCCTCTCTAAACAGCTCGCTGTACTCGCTGCTCTCTGGGCCCTCGCTGCACTGTGACCTGATATCGCACAGTTCCAAGCATTAGTGCACACACTATGACTTGACGCTGTACTTAGTAGGGGCAGTGAAGTGCATTGCCCAGAGAAGACCAGGGAGAGGTGAGTACATCAAGCGCCAACTGCACTATACTTGCTGTGTCCTCTGCATACTAGTGAGCGCTTCAATAATGGAAGCGCTCACTAGTATTAGTTATACAGGTGAAACTTGAAAAATTAGAATATTGTGCAAAGTAAATTTATTTCAGTAATGCAACTTAAAAGGTGAAACTAACGTATGAGAGAGACTCATTACACGCAAAGCGAGACATTTCAGGCCTTTATTTGGTATAACTTGGATGATTATGGCTTACAGCTTATGAATTTTGAGGTACCCTTTGCTCAGAGGATATGGATTAATTAGCTGACTAGAGTGTGACACTATGATGCCTAGAATATTGAACCTTTTCACAATCTTCTAATGTTAAGCTGCATTAATGCAATTCCTTTTAAGTTGCATTACTAAAATAAATGAACTTTTGCACAATATTCTAATTTTTCGAGTTTCACCTGCATATGACACACTGCCATTCCCCCCCCCCCCCCCCCCCCTTACATTTGGGAGAGCAAAGTGCATCTTTATAAAGCAAAAAGTACAGTGTGTATATATAACCAAAAAATGTTAGATGCCTGCCCAGGGGCTCTAGCATTATGCCCTTTTTGTTGCTTATTCATCCCTTTTGAACCTCTATAGGTGGACACTGGAAAGACTGACTGTTTGGATTTTGGAGATCTGACGTCCGGCAGTTGGAAAAATCTTCCATTAAGATTAATAAATAAGACACGAGCTACTGTGCCCATTAGACTTATTATTAGCGCTGTAAGTACAACTTTTACTTACCCAAATAACTTTACACCATTTACCTGAGATCCTTAAAATGTATATAACTTACTTATCCAAGTAATTCAGTGAACATTTTTAAATTTGCGTGTGTTAACTATTACAATATACGTTTTGCTTTTACATTAAGGAACACTTTGTTTCCTTTATGAATACGCTGGGAAATATGTGATCACCTTTATGCTGCCTTCTCTTAGGGCAATATGAGGCAGTGACCGAAGCGGATTTCAGTGCTGTGGGTTTAGTCTGCCTTATGTATTTTCCTGTTTTTAGTTGCAGGGCTTACATCATGTTGTGAGGAAGCAGTCCTCTGTATTCATGAGCTGCGGGTCTAGTCCTGCCCACTGCCGCTGCTGATTGACTGACTGCTTTCTTTCCATTCATGTGCCCAGAGAGAAAGCTGTTAATCAGGGGATGAGCAGGGACCCCTTCCTCATAGCACTGCAACTCAAACGGTGAATTTCACCAAAAGTACTTTAAAGGGAGAAATTTAAGAGATTGTCCTGTATATAATAATTTTTTTTTCCCCCTGCTAGTCGGTTTACTCCCATTGGCTGCAGCAGTCACTTGCTTCGATGAGATGTGACCACTGCCAGTAAATTGACTGGGGACTGGAGCCACAGCTGCTTGAAGGGGTTGTCTGCTTTTTACTATTGATGACCTATCCTCAGGATAGGTCATCAGTATCCGATTGGCGGGGGTCAAACTCCCGGAACCCTTGCCGATTAGCTTTTTGAAGAGCATGGAGACCCTATTCACTTTTGTGGGACAGTTCTGTCTAAGTTGATACTACGTCCCATAGAAGTGGAAGGGGACGCCATACTTGTAATTACACTGCTTACCACTGCAATTGCTGCGGCAAGCAGAGAAGGCATCGCTCATATGGTAGTCGGACCCCGCCTATCCTGAGGATAGGTCATCAATCATTAAAAGCGGACAGCCCCTTTAAAATAATAAAACACTTGCCCTTTTAAAGTAGATGACCTACAAGACAACCCATTTAACGGAGTTCAGGGATTTCTAGAGTTGATGTCATTTATTTTAGTTTGAATGAGGTTTAGCTGCAGCACTGACTATAAAGTATAAGTTTTCAGCAGCGCCCTTAGCAAGTCACTGCATACGTTTTTTCTTTTTCTCTTCTTTTTCTTTTTTTCTTTCTTTTTTTCTTTTTCTCCAGTACAGGGTAAACATATAAATAATGAAGGTTAAATCTACTATAATATATTAACTATTATCTCTCTGTTGCCAGAATGCCACTGCATGGCGTTGCTTTACTTTTTCCAAAAATCCTGCCGTGAAAGAATTTGGTGTACATATGGATTCTGTCTCAAAGATGTCTTCCCCTTCTGTCATAAGCCACGTTATGTATGCATCCTATGAGAACCAGGTAAACACTTGTTTCTGAAGAAACATTCATAGTTTTAAAGAAAATCAGCATGGTTTTTCCTCATACCCATGTACTCTGCTTACGGTTTGGAGCATTTTTTGTGTCCACCTATGGCTACTCTTTACTGCCTGGTATTCTTATTGCTGTCCTGCATTTTTCATACATCTAGAAAGCAGTTTCTCTTTCATGTTCATTGCTCTGTCTGTTCAATCCTCGATCATGTGCCGGTAGGTGGACAGAGTGATCCTAGGCCCCTTAAAGTGACCTCCTCGGATGATACGGTGACCACTAATCATTTTTCTTGGAAGTTTTAATGCACAAGAGCTAGAGATTTTGCACAACATTTATTTTACCTTTCTTAGACCTATGAAGGAATTAGACGAGCAGATAGTCATTAAAACTCAAACGCTAACTGTTCATATTGGACGATAATCATGTAGTGTAAATGTATACGGCGACCGACCGGTTGTACAGAGAATTCTCATTCAGTGTTTGTGAAATCGCTTATGCAACTGAATAAATTCTAGTTTGTCATTATTGAATTGTGATAACATAAAGGTACATTGTGTGACCTTTCACCAATGTGAACGATGTAAAAACAGGCGTGTTTTATCTAAGTTGTGCTGTCTAAATACAGTGAGATTTTATAAATGCGAGTGATAATAATGCTGAAAGCACACAGGTTTCTGTATTTTGAGGATCCATTGTTTATGGACAGGAATAGGGACAAGAAAGAATTGTCGTACTGTGATATTACTGCTATAAGCTAAAGACATAACTTTGGAGTTGCACAAAATTCAGAAACGTTAATATGAAAGTTTTCTGCCAGTGTTTTGTGAAAACGCCCCATCAGTCATCAGTGATTTTTGCCTTATTCTTCAGAAAGGGGGTGGGGAGAGGGGTGTTGGCAGCGGTGAACTTCACAATTTGTCCTGAGCCCAAAAGCGGACTAAATGCAGACCCCGCCAATCAGAACTTTTTGATATGTCGCTATGATGTCTCAAAAGATTTTCCCAAACTACAGTGCCACTATAAGGGCATATATATTCTGCTCACCACTAGCTTTCCATTTTCTTTTTCTCTACGTAAATGAAAACATTTAAACATTAAAAGATGTATTCTGGTTATATTAAGTTATCCCCTATCCACAGGACAGGCGATAGCTATTAGTTCGGTGGGGTCCTACTGCTGGGATGACCCCCACAGATCACACCCTGCAGCCCCCCAGAAATGAACTGAGCGGTTGGTCACACATGAACGTAGCCGCTCCATTCCTTTCTATGGGATTTCTGGAGATAGCCGAGCGCTTTACTCGGCTATATCCAGAATTCCCATAGAAAGGAATGGAGCTGTAGCTCGCATGTGCGACTGGCCCCTACATTCATTTCAAGGGGACTGCAGGGGGTACGGGGCCCCATTATCTTCTTGTGATCAATGAGGTTCTCAGTGGGTAGGTGGTTAACTTTGAACCACCGGAATACCCCTTTTAGTGTTGGCCTTGTAAAGATATTGTTAGGTTTTCTTTTTCACTAGTGATGCCTCTGTTTACAGTTGCACTTCAGTTTGACAGCTTTTTATTTATATAATATATATAATTTTATTTAATTTCAGGAACCAGAGGCACTTGAGATATGGGTCGTGTTCCACGCACCACAAACATATAACTCAGCAGGTATTTAACACAACACATTATAGTAAATTTTGTTTTTGTATTTCCAGGTTTTTCTGTTTGTACAGTTTACTTTCTGTATAGCGGGATTAGTAAAACTGGTCATCCGTCCATGTGTGTTCATTTGCTTTTGAGAGATTTCTTCTGGTTTTCGAAGGTTTTTTAGCAAGCTGCAAATATTGAATGCATCAAGATATATGCTGGGTTGGACTATAGAGAAGTCTCTCAAACAGACTGAAAAATAAAAAAAAGATAATCCTCTATTAACATCACGTGGGAGATATTCCAGGAAGGGTAAAGGAAGTATGTGCTGTTTGCTTCTCACTGTATGGCCTATGAGCCAGCAGAAACCACTGCCTATTGATGGGGCGCAAAGGTTGACAGAAAGTGCAGGTGGTGATGAAGGGGCCACAACACTCCTAAATTGTGAGTGTGACTTTTCCGAGTATTGCAGTTTTGCCCGGTACATAATTATAAATCCCATGAGCATTGTGGTCTCTTCAAACAGCTGATTGTCGAGGGTGCAGTGACTTCGACCTCATCAGATATTGATGACCTAACATGTATATAGGCTGAGATTATCCTGAACCTAGAAAACACTTCAGAGCTGTCTGACCATTAATCACTCTATTTTTCATGTTGCAGAGTGGCTGTTTTATGTGCCTGGCCAGTTTTAAGCCTGGGTCTACAATCAAATCCATAGATAGAGTTGTAGCATATGTGACAGGACAAATCCTTTACTGAGAAATATATTTTTTAGGCCTCATGCACACGACCGTTACGTTTTTTTTCTGGTCCACAAACCGCGGATCCTCAAGAAATGGAAGCCACCCATTGTAGAAATGCCTATTCTTGTCCGCAAAATGGACAAGAGTAAGACATGTTATATTTTTTTTTTGCGGGGCTACGGAATGGAGCAAAAGATGTGGACAGCAAACAGAGTGCTGTCTGCATCTTTTGCGGCCCCATTGAAGTGAATGGGTCCGCATCCGAGCCGTAAAAACTGTGGCTTGGATGCGGACCAGAACTACGGTCGTGTGCATGAGGCCTTAAGCTGTTGAGTTTTGTGACTTTTTCCAGACACAGAACAACTGTCAAGTATAAGCTGTCTGGTATCACAGGGTAATTGAAGGTCCCTTAGGCCCCTTTCACACAGGCGAGTATTCTGCGCGGGTGCAATGCGTGAGGTGAACGCATTGCACCCGCACTGAATCCTGACCCATTCATTTCTATGGGGCTGTGCACATGAGCTGTGATTTTCTCGCATCACTTGTGCGTTGCGTGAAAATCGCAGCATGCTCTATATTCTGCGTTTTTCACGCAACGCATGCCCCATAGAAGTAAATGGGGCCGCATGAAAATCGCAAGCAAGTGCGGATGCGGTGCGATTTTCACGCATGGTTGCTAGGTGACGATCGGGCTGGGGACCCGATCTGTATTATTTTTCCCTTATAACATGCTTATAAGGGAAAATAATAGCATTCTGAATACAGAATGCAAAGTAAAATAGTGGAGGGGTTAAAAAAAATTAAATAAAAGTCAAGTCCACTTGATCGCGTAGTTGCGGATCTGTCTTCTGTAATGTTGAGCTGCCGGCTAAGGACCTGTGGTGACGTCACCTCATATGATCCAATCACATGGTCCCTCACCATGGTGATGAACCATGTGATTGGACCATAGTGACGTCACCACAGGTCTTTTGCCAGGTCCTGAAGATAGAACAGAGACCGGCAGCTATAGAGCAGGTAAGTTAACTTTTTTTTTTTTTTTTTTAACCCCTCCATCCCTAATTTACGGTACTTTGCATTCTGTATTAAGAATGTTATTATTTTCCTTTATAACCATGTTATAAGGGAAAATAATAAAATCTACACAACACCTAACCCAAACCTGAACTTCAGTGATGAAGTCCGGGTTTGGGTCTGGGTACCAAAATGGCGATTTTTTTCACGCGGGTGCAAAACGCATTAAAACGCTTTGCACTCGCGCTGAAAAATTGCGCATTTTACCGCAACGCACCCGCATCTTATTGGGCCCTCACACGCCACGCTCGTGTGAAAGAGGCCTTAGGCCTTTTTCTTGTTTTGTTTTGTTGTTTTTTTTATTTTTTTATTTTTATATTTCAGCATTTTGTATTAGTAGTTAGAAACTTATTGTGACCATAAGGCAGAAGACATACAAATCTTACCGTAATACCTCATGGTTTAAGGCCTCATGCACATGGCAGAAAGTGTTTTGTGGATCTGCAAAATAAGGATCCCATCTATGTACAAATTATTTATTTAAATTTAAACATTTTTTTTTTAATCCTCTAGAAATGTCATCTTGTCCACAAAACAGGTGTGTGTGTGTGTGTGTGTGTATGTATATGTGTATGTATATGTGTGTGTATATATATATGTGTATATATATATATATATATATATATATATATATATATATATATATATATATATATATACATATATATATACACACACTATATCTCTATCTATATCCAGAAAATGGACTGCACTCCAGTAGGATGAAATATAGGGATTTCTTTATTCAACCATCCGGTGCAACGTTTCGGCTCTAGAATGAGCCTTTTTTCGCATGAAAAAGGCTCATTCTAGAGCCGAAACGTTGCACCAGATGGTTGAATAAAGAAATTCCTATATTTCATCCTACTGGAGTGTCGTCCATTTTCTGGATACATTGGACAGCCTTCCCCTGCTTAGAAAGGCCACAAATTTACTGGCAGATGCCTCCGCAGAGTCTGTAAGACTTTCTGCCTATACAGCAGTACTCTCTAACACCATCAGAAGAGTCCTGTAGTTGAAGACCTGGTCCAGTGATATGACCTCTAAAAACTAATTGATATCCTTACCATTCCATGGGCAGTATGTGTTTGGCCCTGATCTCGATAAGATTTCCCGAAGTCAGATCCAAAAAGAGGAGGCAGTTTTTTCGTAAACAGTAGGATACCAGATCAGATAATGGAAAATCAGGAAGATGGAGCTATGCCAAGGGCGGTAAAATGAGATCCTTCCTCCTCCTCTTCCAAGCAATAACTCCATTCGTGTTGGGGGAAGACTCAGCTCCTTCTTCATAAATTCCTGGTAGAAATTCATCACAGACCCATCAAAGAATATTTTTAGGCATCCTCCTGATTCTGTCCTCCAAAAATCCTTTCTTCCATCTCCGAAGGTCCAGGATTTAAAGTTAGGGATCCAACAATTCTTAAATCCGGTTTGTTCGATCAGTCAAGCCATGAAGATTTTAGGTCGCCTATCTTCTTGCATTCCAGCTGTCGCCAGGGCCCAATTCCACATGAGGCCTCTACAGGACCTCATCCTCAGGAAATGTAACAGATCTCAGTTAACCCTAGACCAGAGGATGTCTGTAACCAAAGTGGTAAAGACCTCCTTACAGTGGTGGCTCAGAGACAGGAATCTGGAGTCTCTTGGAGCCAGGACAATGGACGCCAGTTCCTGGGGCTGAGGTGCCCTTACTGCCACAGGTCCCTTTCAGGGGACTTGGTCCAAAGCTCAGAGGATGATGTCGTCCAACTACAAAGAACTTCGGGACTATATGGGAAGGCCTCAAAGCAACTCAGACCCTATCTAAGAACAGTCATGTACTAGTCCACTTGGACAATTCCACAGCTATAGCCTTCATCCAGCATCAGGGAGGTACAAGGCATGGACACATTTTGGATCCAGGCGAGTGGTTTCGATCCCAGTCAGCCTTTCAGAGGATCCAAAATCAATGGGACATTCTGAGTCTAGATCTGTTTGCCTCAAGAAGAAACCACAAAGTACTGCATTACTTCTCGCTCAATTCAAGGGTCCAATCTCTCATCCGAACCCCAGTCTTCTCAAGCTGTCACCCTGGTTACTGAGCAGTCCATCCTCTTAGGTCTAGGTCTATCACAGAGGGTTGTAAATACCCTTTTTGCTCCGTAGAAAATCCAGTACCTCTGACATATCTTAAAGTTTGGAAATTTGCATCCTTTGTGTGGTGTTCGGTTTAAACTATCTACCCCCAATATCCCTCTGATCCTGGAATTTCTCCAGGAATGTTTGGTTATGGGTCTCTCCCTGAATACCCTTAAAGTGCAGGTTTCCGTCTGAGGTCTTCTGGGTGTCTAGGGTTTTAAAAGCGGCTGATAGATTGAAACCCAGAATTAAAAATATAGTCTCTCTGCAGCCAGCCAGTCGCAGGGGGTACACGTGAGGTTCACGGTAGACCGATGAGGGGTCAAATGGTATAACGCACAGTTCATCAGTTTACTGACTGTTAGTAGATAGCCTCCCTGGGCTGGCAGCACAGTGTTGAGGTGGACAGCACAAAATCCCCTGGGGCACGCTCTGTGGTAGAAACCAAAAAACAAAAAAATATATAGTGGCAATTCTGGAGGAGCTGCCAAACCCCTGACACTGTGGCGTGTCTTCTATTGGGGGAGCAGCCCGACCGCATGTGGACCGCAGTATACGACTAACCCCAGCAAAATATGCATACAATGGAGGAAGTCTCAGCTTTTAATACCTTTATTCGTGTCTTGCCAGCATAGTCAGTGTTATCTGTTTGGTGCATTTTCTCTCTCTGTGTTTCATATGATTGCTACATTCTGTGTAGTCTGCTCTTGTGGTGCATGTGGACCGCGCCGACATCCTCCATTTGTATGCATATTTTGCTGGGGTTAGTCGTATACTGCGGTCCACATGCGGTCGGGCTGCTCCCCCAATAGAAGACACGCCACAGTGTAAGGGGTTTGGCAGCTCCTCCAGAATTGCCACTATATAGTTTTTTGGTTTCTGCCTTGTTAGATTTGAGTGCGTCTGCCTTTACTTGGCATTCTAACACTCTTTTGCACCTGGTAACCTCCATCACCTGGTGTGGTGTGGCTCGCGGCCTGTCTTCATTCACAGTGTACAACCGCAGTATTCATGCTGGGCACTTCACCTTCAGACTGTGTTCACACCACAGTTAGAGCAGCGGTTAGGACCCCTTGCCATGCTGAGAACCGTGACGTGGTGCATGATGGGCTCAGATATCTCCATGACTGGAATATATTGGCAAAAGTCTCAGCTTTTAATACCTTTATTCATGTCTTGCCAGCATAGTCAGTGTTATATCTGTTTGGTGCATTTTCTCTCTCTGTGTTTCATATGATTGCTACACTCTGTGGTAGGAAGCATCAGCCAAGATGGTGGTTGAGGTGCCCTTGATGTTAAGGGTGCTTGTTGCGGCTGAGTCCTTTGATTTTTGTCGTGACGCCAGTACCGTTAATGGTGTTTACAACCATAGGTAGTAATAATGAGGTAGACAGTGGTAAGATGCAACTCACAACTTTTACTTTGGTAACTTTTCAGTTGCTGTGGTACACTTATGCAGTCTTTAGATGTTACAGAGACGTTACTGCAAATCCACTGTTTAGGCTTGTCGGGGGCTGGGTTGGTTTCGGACCAGTGGGTTAGGTGTACCTGGTTCCTTTAGATGCCTTGGGTCCTATTCCTTGACTTTCCCTACAAGCTAAACTTGTATAGACAGGAAAACTCAACTGTCCCTCCAAAAGGTTGGTGTGGCTGCCTGAAGCTATAAACCTACACCATGCAAAGGTGTCTGTGGCCCTAAATAATGGCTCTTCTCACCGATGAATGAAGGAAAACGCTCTTCTGCGCCTATCATCTGAGTAAACACCTTCTAGCGAAGTTGACTCCACTCACTAATCTGTGTTGCGAAGTCTTCACTCTATCTTTCCTCCCACTAACTTGATCTGACTACCTCAGATCTGCTCTCTGCTGACTACATCCTAGTTAATCTGATCTGCCTTGACTAGTCAACTCTCTCACTAGGCCTGACCTGAGTATATATAGGACCTGAACTTTATCCCTATCTAGTGGTTGGATGTATAAATTGCACCTAATAGGCCTGTTAATAGGGATTTTGCAATTACACAAATGCAGTGTTATACATGGCAACCAAATGCTTGTAATAATATAAAAAGTGCTTTTTAAGCAGTGCCCACACACACGTAGTGGGACGCTGTATCTCCATGGAACCTGAATACTGTTCTTACAGGTTTGTCAGAATCTCTATTTGAGCCTCTAGACTCCCTGACTATTAAGTGGCTTACTCTTAAGACCATTTTCTTAGTGGCAATATCCTCTGCAAGAAGAATTTGTGAGCTTCAGGCTTTATCTATCCAGGAGCCCTTCCTTAGTGTTTGATGATTAGCTCATATTCAAATTAGATCCCAATTTTCTCCCTGAGGTGGTTTCTACTTTTAACAGGTCACAAGACATTGTTATTACCTCGTTTTGTGCCAACCCTAAAAACGAGCAGGAAACAAGGTTTCATAATTTAGATGTTAGAAGAAGTGTACTCAATTATCTCGATGTCACCAGGGATTGGAGGATAGATAAACTTATTTATTCAGTTTTCCGCCCCAAATAAGGGTAAAAAAGCGGCAAAAAACTCTATATCCCGCTGAATTTGGTGTGCCATTTCTGAGGCCTATAGAGCCTCCGGTAAAGAAGCTCCTCCGTCCCTCAGAGCCCGTTCAGTAAGATCAGGGTCTACTTCCTGGGCCAAGAGAGCCCCTGTGTCTTTAGAACAAATTTGCAGAGCGGCCACTTGATAGAAGGCTCTCACCTTTACCAAGCATTATATGGTTGATGTACTTGCCAATGAGGACATGGCCTTTTGGACGCAAGGTCCTAGGTGCTGTTGTCGTCTCTCCTCCCCCATCCACCCCCCCCCCCCCCTCCCAAAGTTTACTTTCTTAGTTCTCAGAATGTGCCGTCATGGAAATGAGTATTACACTCACCGGTAATCCGGTTTCCTGGAAGTCTCCATAAAATTGAATTTTAATTTTTGTTCTACCCCTTTTTCCTGGTTCTGTTAAAATACACTGGCGATGAGGGGAAGGGGTGGGGTTTTTAAATCTCTCTGACTTCCTCTGATAGCACATCCTGAGATTGTGTTTTTTCCTGTCCTATCATGGAGATTTCCAGGAAACCGGATTATGCAGATCCGATGCGGACCAAAACTGTGTTTGTGTGCGTGAACCCTTATTCTCCATGTTCTGCGCCTAGTTTTGGATTACAAATATAGATTGAAACTATGACACAGTCACTTACTCTGGACAATGGTTTTGTTCTTCAGAAGCAGGCATAGAGACTAAAATGAAATTGAGTGAAAAAAAAAAAAAGTTTTTCCACTTGCCAGCATTTCTTCAACTCCTGTGCATTTCCTTGTGAGGGAAAAATGTATTGACTACTTGCAGAGATCACAGGGTATCCAACAATTTTTATTTTTTAACTATGCTAAGTTTTTGAAACAGCTTGCATTTGACCCTTGGACTGCCTGGAGCTCCAGCCAAAGGCTTGTTGAAAATGTAATTAAGGGCCCTTTCGCACTTTCGTTGTCCGGATCCGGCGTGTACTCCACTTGCCGGAGGTACACGCCGGATCCGGAAAAACGCAAGTGTACGGAAAGCATTTGAAGACGGATCCGTCTTCAAAATGCTTTCAGTGTTACTATGGCACCCAGGACGCTATTAAAGTCCTGGTTGCCATAGTAGGAGCGGGGGAGCGGCATACTTACAGTCCGTGCGGCTCCCGGGGCACTCCAGAGTGACGTCAGAGCGCCCCAGGCGCATGGATGACGTGTACATGCGATCACGTCATCCATGCGCCTGGGGCGCCCTGACGTCACACTGGAGCGCCCCGGGAGCCGCACGGACGGGAAGTATGCTGCTCCCCCGCTCCCCGCTACACTTTACCATGGCTGCCAGGACTTTAGCGTCCCGGCAGCCATGGTAACCATTGAGAAAAAGCTAAACGTCGTATCCGGCAATGCGCCGAAACGACGTTTAGCTTAAGTCCGGATCAATGCCTTTCAATGGGCATTAATTCCGGATCAGGCCTTGCGGCAAGTGTTCAGGATTTTTGGCCGGAGCAAAAAGTACAGCATGCTGCGGTATTTTCTCCGGCCAAAAAACGTTCCGGAACGGAAGACATCCTGATGCATCCTGAACGGATTTCTCTACATTCAGAATGCATTAGGATAATCCTGATTAGGATTCTTCCGGCATAGAGCCCCGACGACGGAACTCTATGCCGGATCCGGACAACGCAAGTGTGAAAGGGGCACTTGGTCTTCTAAAATTCAGATTCTGAAATGTCTTTCTTATCCGCCAACCAAATTCTTTATTTTTCTTATAGCATGCTCCCTTGAACCACCTGAAGAGTTTATAGCAAGGGTTGATATTGAAGTTGACAGCCCTGGTCCTGCTTGTCTGTTAAAAAGTATCCCCTTACATGCAAGAGTTGGCTGTGCAAAGATACATGCTCCTAAAGACTTGCAGGTTAGGCTCGGTGCGAATACCCCTTTTTTTTCTATTTACAAAAATCACTGGTGTATATGTGCATTATATAAAAGGATATCTGTTTTTTCTCTTCAGACCATTCACTTAAGATGTGATGTGGGTTCATCAACTAAGCAACAGCTTCCTCTTAAAAATGCAGGGAATATTGCCGCACACTTGAGAGTAAAGGTAGGTTCTGGGTGTAACTTGGGTGATGCATGCTTCAACAGTTAGTTTCCCTGAAATAAATGTATAAAGATTTTAAATCCCATTAATATTAATGGACCACAGTTCCATCTAGTTGTGGAATCCCAGCTGATAAGATGCTTATCTCCTACCTTGTGTATAAGTTTGTATCTTGGAAGAACCACTTCTACAGTGCTAGGGCACTTGCCTTTAAGGCATTTCGCCAATTCTTTTCTTCCTAAAAATGCTTGCCTAAAATGACAACTGGTCGTTATCCTTTCCCTTGTCAACTGGTTATGTCCCTACGTAGTCAGTAGGAAGTGTCAATGTGAAGGCACATATATTGTTTCTTTTGTCAACCAGATAACTCCATATTGCAAATTTTTACTCATAGATTTTTAGGCGGAATAGCAGAGGCCACAGTGCAGAATTCAAAGCAGAGGTATCCGGAAAGCCTACTGGTTCTCTTTTTAAAGGGGTTGTCTCACTCCAGCAAATAGCATTATTTAGTTAATACAGGACACTTACTAATGTATTGTTATCCATATTGCTTCCTTTGCTGGCTGGATTCATTTTTCCATCCCATTATACACTGCTCGTTTCCATGGTTACAGACCACCCTACAATCCATCAGTGGTGGCCATGCTTGCACCCTATAGGGGGAAAAAAGCGCTGGCTTCTCTGGTGGCCGGGATCATGGCATTGAACATGCGCTAGTGCTTTTTCCTATAGTGTGCAAGCACAGCCACCACTAATGGATTGCCTGGTGGTTGCAACCATGGAAAAGAGCAGTGTATAATGTGATGGAAAAACTAATCCAGCCAGCAAAGGAGGCAATATGGACAATCACAATACATTAGTAAGTGCCTTGTATTAACTTTCTCTACATGATGAATGCTATTTGCTGAAGTGAGACAACCGCTTTAATGTTGTCTTTAGGCTATTAGCGTTTTAATGAGGTGCTTGTGTACATAAAAGCTGTATAGATGCTGTGTTGCCCTCACAGTGCAAATTTAAAACTTTACCCCCATTATCCTTTGAGATAACAGGTGAAATAAAAAAAAAAAAATATATATATATATTTATTTATTTTAGGGCTGCACAATATGGGAATTTTGTGCGATTGCGATTAGGGCCCTAAAAATTGCGATAACGATATGCGATATTTTAAGGGAATTGTGCTGGAGGTCTATTTGCTTGGATTTTCCCATATGAGCCGCTGACGCAGCTGGGTATGACATAGTTATGGGGGATCTGTGGAGGACGCTGAGTTGTGGGGAATCTGTGGAGGACGCTGAGTTGTGGGGAATCTGTGGAGGACGCTGAGTTGTGGGGAATCTGTGGAGGACGCTGAGTTGTGGGGGAATCTGTGGAGGACGCTGAGTTGTGGGGGAATCTGTGGAGGACGCTGAGTTGTGGGGGGATCTGTGGAGGACGCTGAGTTGTGGGGGGATCTGTGGAGGACGCTGAGTTGTGGGGGGATCTGTGGAGGACGCTGAGTTGTGGGGGGATCTGTGGAGGACGCTGAGTTGTGGGGGGATCTGTGGAGGACGCTGAGTTGTGGGGGGATCTGTGGAGGACGCTGAGTTGTGGGGGGATCTGTGGAGGACGCTGAGTTGTGGGGGGATCTGTGGAGGACGCTGAGTTGTGGGGGGATCTGTGGAGGACGCTGAGTTGTGGGGGGATCTGTGGAGGACGCTGAGTTGTGGGGGATCTGTGGAGGACGCTGAGTTGTGGGGGCCAGCATAAGACATATAGCATATTATGCTGGTCCCCCTCATGGCCCTATGTGTCCCCTCATGTGTCCTAAACTGCGCACATAACTGGCTATGCGTGTAAAGTATTTTACTAGTGTGTGTGTGTGTGTGAAAGAATCTCTCTCCTATTGATAACAGGTCCGGCCTCTGTACTCGCTGTCACTATGAATGCAATGCACTGCAGCGAGCTGGCCGGCCGGCGCGTGACTGACGTCACTTAGTAACGTTCCTCCCACTTCAGGAAGCAGGAGCGTTACTAAGTGGCGTCAGTCACACGCCAGCCCGCCAGCTAGCTGCCGTTCGCTGCAGTGCATTGCATTCATAGTGACAGTGAGTACAGAGGCCAGACCCGTTATCAATAGGAGAGAGATTCTTTCACACACACAGAGAGAGATAAAAGAGAGCGAGATAAAGAGAGCGAGATAAGAGAGCGAGATAAGAGAGAGCGAGATAAGAGAGAGCGAGATAAGAGAGAGCGAGATAAGAGAGAGCGAGATAAGAGAGAGCGAGATAAGAGAGAGCGAGATAAGAGAGAGCGAGATAAGAGAGAGCGAGATAAGAGAGAGCGAGATAAGAGAGAGCGAGATAAGAGAGAGCGAGATAAGAGAGAGCGAGATAAGAGAGAGCGAGATAAGAGAGAGCGAGATAAGAGAGAGCGGCACTCCGGTAGGTAATAAAAGCAAGTGAACCCTTTATTCACCCAGGTGGTGCAACTTTTCGGCTCCAAACATGAACCTTCTTCAAGCAAAGATACAACTCAAAGGCTCACACTTGCTTTTACCTACCGGAGTGCCGCTCTTTTTTCTGGATCCATTAATTGGGGTAATAAGTCCATTCCCCTTGGGTGGGGTGGGGACAAACCTACTCTTCTAATGTAGGGTAAAAAGGCAAATGAAAAAAGCCCTTCCACAGCTGAACTTGTGGTTGCTCTTGTGTCATCTAATGGCTACATGAATCACTGTATGTTCTTACATGTGAACTTCCTTCCTCAGTGTACAACTGCAGATAGCATTTTTACTGTGGACCCAGAAGAATTGTTTATTGGCCCTGAAGAAGAGCAAGTAGTGGTTGTGAAGTTCTCTCCTCGGTGTACTAAAGTGAAGCAGAGGTATTTCACTAGTGTACAATGAATGATGTTCCGAGCCTGTGATTAGAGACTACAGGGTTTCATTCTTCTTTTGCAGTTCTTTGAAAATAATTGTGCAGCCTTCAGGTCCCCAGTATGAAGTCCCACTGATCGGAGAGAGTGAGCTGTCAGTAACCAAGAATTCGGCAAATCTAACACTACAGAAGAATTCTGACGAACCTCCTATTCTTTCCAATAAGCAGTTCATTTCTTGGGGAGGAGTTGCTGTTGGAAGGGCAGTGTAAGTTTTCTTTACAAATAACCCTGTCCCTTTCTTCACAGAAATTTCATGCAGTCTTTGCTACGTACTCTGCCAAAAACGGACACCCATTATTTCAGTGGGAATTTTGTCTGACGGCGCACCCAAATTTCTATACCTGCTCACATGTACAAGAATTTGTCACTTCTGGATGTGGTTTTTCTGTGCTGGGGCAAATAGATCAGCCCCTCTGAAGAAGCTTACACAGTGTGAAACTGCAATTGCATGTCAGAAATCCAGGGGCAGCCATGGGTTTGTGCCGCTGATTCTCTTGCCATTCATCATCAGATTTTAAAGCCTGAAGCATCTGTCATATGAACATGCCTTTAGGGTCCAATCACACGTCCGCGAAATGGGTCCGCATCCGTTCCGCAATTTTGCGGAACAGGTGTGGACCCATTCATTTTAAATGGGGCCGGAATGTGCTATGTGCATTTGCAGATCCGCACTTCCGTTCCACAAAAAAATAGAACATTTCCTATTCTTGTCCGCAATTAGCATTTTCTATGAAAGTGTCAGCGATGTGTGATCCGCGAAACACGGACGTGTGAATGGACCCTTGTGCTAACAGTTTACTTGTATAGAATAAACCATGGTTACATATGCTCCTTCTCTCCTTAAGTTCCTTTTTTTGCCGGCCGTTTTCGTTATGCCTGCATTGACTATACTTACAAGTACAGTGTTCTTAGAAAGTCATTCTGTAACAACCAGTCAGATTCCAGCTTTCGGTTTTCCTGAGTTTACGGAGTGTGTCATTGGTTACACTGGGCATGAAGCCCAGTGATGCATAAATTATGGCTTTTAAATTGATTTTACCATTGCAAAATTTTGGGTTATTAGTATGTGTCATGTGACCAAGGAATTAATCTTTTTTTTTTTTTCCCCCATTCACTTCATATCACTTAGACAGCAGAAGTTAACGCTAAGGAACCCGTCAACAATTTCAAGTCAGCATCTGCGCCTTTTAATAAGAGGTCAAGATCAAGATTGCTTTCAGGTATTTTTAATTGACTGTATAATTTGTCAACAGCTTGACTGAAAAGGTGTTAAAGGATCGCAAACCTTCCTGATAATGCTCCTTTGTGGGCTGACTTTCATCTGGATGAAAGATGCGTGATAATTGGCAAAACCTCTCATTTTGTAAACAGGGATGTTCTGCAGTTTTGTCTGCCCCCACCTCATACCCTTTGCATCGTCTGTGTAATAGACCAATGCAAACAAGGCCAACATGGGGTTGTCAACAACAAAACAATTAGGCTGGGTTCACACCTGAGCGTTTTACAGCGCATTCCTACGCGCTGTAAAACGCTCAACAAGGAGAAACCAATGATTCCCTATGGGAATGGTTCTCACCTGGGCGTTTTACAGCGCGTACGATCGCGCTGTAAAACGCCCGACGCCCCAAGAAGTACATGAGCTTCTTTGGGGCGTCTTGTCGCGCGTTCCCGTACATAGACTTTCGGGAACGCACGACAATGGGCGTTCGCTTGTCTCTGTATGCGTGATTGCAAACGCCGATACAATCGCGCATACAGAGCGCTCCTTTCAGAACGCTCAGGTGTGAACCCAGCATTATAGTTGTCTCCTCCTTTCATCAACTATAGATGGCCGTAATCTCGCGATGGGCGAGCTCGCGCATGCGCAGTGCCGGTATAGTGTTCCTTCCCTCTGCTGGCATCAGCCTCAGGGAAAGAACTGCGCATGCGTGAGCTCGCGGCTTTCTATAGTTGATGAATGGAGGAGACATAGGCGGTGCTGGGCTCCTTCACAGGCGGGCGTGGCTGGGCACAAGTAAGGTTAGTACAGCCCCTTGGACACATTTAACACTCATTTACATATCTATAAAATCCTTTTTTAAAGAAATTAAAACCACACAGCCCTATAGGACACATATATTGCGGACATGCTAGCGGCGATCTAGCCGTGCATGTCCGTATCTCTATAGCCCCAAACCTGGTGACAGAATCCCTTTTAAGCCGTGCTTTTGCCATGTAGGAAAATATTTTAATCAATCTATTAAATTTTACAGTTGCAAAGTTCGTTTGGTCCAGAGGAACGTTTGACTAACAATCGTGAACTCACAATTCGCCCCAAAGAAGACTCTTCTGTTCTGCTGATGTTTTCCCCTACACATGTAGGTTGTATGTTGGCTAAGCTGGAGATCAAGCAATCTGGCATCAAATCTTCACAGCCAGGAATTAAGTTTACAGTAAGTGTTGAGGGAGTAGCGTTACTGGTTTTCAGTGTGATCAACCTTATTAAACCAGGCATATTGGGAGAGCAGAACCTCCCAGCAGCTGCGCTCTTCTGTCTTTGAAACCAGCGCATGCGCAGTCTGAATCTGCCCTGCTTGGGAAGCTGACGGAAGAAGAGCAGAACTGCTGGGAGGGTTGTGAAGTGAGTATGTCCTCCTCCACAGCGCTCCCTTCCTTGTCCAGATGCTCCAGTGCCACCAATGAGTACTAGGACCGCATTTAATCTGCAGGACATTAACAAATTAAGCATTCCTAATGGAATGCATGATATTGCGAGAACACAGACTCCAATGATTAATTTGGCATTATTAGTGGTTCCATTTATAAGACCGCTCTGTCACCAACATGAGTAAATGTTTTCTGGTTCTATAACTGCATGTTTTTGGGAGGAGGGCTGATGAAGATGATATGTACTCTAGCCCTGTCAATCACAGGGATGGGGGGGGGGCAAAGATGGGGGTGGGCATAACAGTAGCAGTGCTCCAAGGCTTGTGCCCTGCCCCTTGGTGCTCAAACTAGCTAATTTGCATAATAAACAAGCTGACATCTCGAGAATGCTGCAAGCTACAAACATAAGTAAAGTGTCGTTTTAATCAGCATGATCAACCCTACTAGGCAATAGGCCTGGTTTAATTGGTTTGATCATGTTGACAGATGCTCTTTAAATCATAATTTTTCTTTCTCTTTCCCTAGATCCCCCTGTCTGGTTATGGTGGGACAAGTAATGTCATACTTGAAGGAGTTAAAAAGCTTTCAGACAGCTACATGATAACTCTAAGCGGAGTGATGCCAGATCGTGTGAGCAGGGGCAAGATTTCAATTCGGAACACTGGTTCCAGAGCCGCGTATGTTAAAGCAGTATGCTTTGCAAATGTACAGAAAGGTCTACTAATGGATTCCAGCTCCTGTTCAGTCACACCTGAAAAGTTTATATTGAAAGAAGGCACCCAGGAGGTAAGTTTTTCCGCAGATGGATGTTTTGACTTTTGATGGCATTTCTTTAGCGCTATATTATGCTTCATATATAGCTGGTAGTATCATACAAAAATTATACATTTATATTTCTCGCCCATATTCATTGGGGGACACAGAGACCTTGGGTATAGCTATGTCCTCTAGGAGGCGTTGACACTAGATAAAGCTGTTAGCTCCTCCCCTGGCAGCTATACCCCCTCCAGCCTGGAGAGAGAGCTTCAGTTTTTTCTAGTGTCAATAGGAGGCAAGACCTCCCTGCTCTGCAGGGATCTCCTGAAGATTTTATTTTTTTCCTTCCTTTTCAGATGGGACAACAGTGGTCGCCTCGCCTCCCTGTTCTCCCGGGGTCGAGTTGCGCCAGTGCCGATTCCGCACTGCTGCCTCCCCCACAGAAGACAAAGTGGACCAGGGCAGCCTCGCTCCCCTGCATCCCGCCAGCCAAGGGGTCACCTAGGTCCGCCAAAGAGAAGACCCTCCCGCCATACCAGACGCCTGCCACTCCGGTGCCAGCTGCTGAGGAGGTGACCCTGCTGGAGAAGGTGACCTTGAGGTCCACTTAGGGAGGGTGAAGAGAAGAGGATGAGAGAGGTGAGTACATGGGACTAGGTGAGTATGAAGACACCTTGCCCCTCCCTCCATCTTTGAAAGTCTGGGTCACCCTATGGTTAACGGCCAGGGGGCTTTACTCAACTATGGCAAGACCCCTGAAAGAGAGCAGGGGTTTAATCCGGCGGGCGCCATGCGACACGCGGTCCCCCTCTCACTTGCCCTCTAGGCCGACTGCTTCCGGCTCTTAGAGGGTTAATGTATCTTTTTCCCGGGGCACCTCCGGCAAAAGACTGGAGCCCAGTCCGTCTCGGGAGCAGGCGTCCACTTGCTGCAGTATCCTTCATTTTACTTTCGGGAGCAGGCGTCAAGCACGCAGCTCCGAAAGGGTTAATGCCCCTGGCCGTTCGCGGACATCTGACAACTTGCGGTTGTCTCGCGCCGCGGGGCACTTACTTAACATGGACCTCCGGCTGTCACGATTTCGGCCGCGGGGTGAGCATCCCGGTCCTCCGGGCGCCGCTGCAAATTTAGGCCCCGGCTTCTCTTGGGGCCTATAGGCTTCCTTCCCCTGTTGTCATCCCGGCCGCGGTGCGGCTTCTCAGGCGGGATGTGTGTCGCGCTCCGCTCCGGGTCCCTCCACCCTCCGGCTGACTTCAGTACAGAGGGGGAGGGTCCGGGGTGGCTGTGCATCGGAACTTTAGGCCCTGGTTTCGCGACCTGCTAGGCCGCGACTCAGAGGGGGAGGGTGGCGGACCGGCGCGAATAATTCCCGCCTAGCTGCCGCTGCCCCGCCCCCATCAGCACCGCCCCTGGACCTAATGTCGTTATTGGTTAACCCTTTCCGGCCAGCCACTTCTGTTGGGCCAGCTCCGGATTATCAGGGGTTGGATGGCCTAGAAAAATTGCTTATTGCACTGTTAACTCCTTCCTGCCTCTTATCCACTTGAGGCTAGGCAGACCAGTTTTTAAAAAGTAAAAAAAAAAAAAATTAAATGAAGCTGGAAATAAATGTCTGCCTCCATTCAGGCCCTACTCCACTCAGTCATGTCCACTCTGACTGTGCGGCACGAAAATGGGCCCGTGTCCTGCCCCGGACATGTGACGACCTCTCTTACCGTAGTTTCCCACTCCGCCCTCTGGGCCGTTTGGTTGATAATCCTCCACCTGCGTGGACCAGTGGAGGACCTCTGACAGTTCCCAACCCACCCTCAGGGGAAGCTTGGTTGATTCTTTTCCACCGGTGCAATGCAGTTGAGGACCGCTGCAATTACCAATCCACCCTCCGGGGTCATTGGTCATAATTCTCCACCTGTTCAATACAGCGGAGAGCCTCTGGAACTCCCATTCCACCCTCCGGGGTCGTTTGGTTGATAATTCTCCACCTGTTCAATACAGTGGAGAGCCTCCGTAATTCCCAATTCACCCTCCGGGGTCGTTTGGTTGATAATTCTCCACCGGCTCAATACAGTGGAGAACCTCTGGATTCCCATTCCACCCTCCGGGGTCGTTTGGTTGGTAGTTCTCCACCTGTTCAATACAGCGGAGAGCCTCCGCAATTCCCAATCCACCCTCCGGGGTTGTTTGGTTGATAATTCTCCGCCTGCTCAATACAGCGGAGAACCTCTGGAATTCCCATGCCACCCTCCGGGGTCGTTTGGTTGATAACTCTCCACCTTCGCAACTCACAGGAGGACAGCTGAAGTATTCCCGTAATTCTCCACCTGCGCAATTCAGTTAAGGATCTCTGCGGGATCCCAATCCGTCCTTCGGGGCCGTTTGGTCGATATTCATCTACCTGAGCCATACTGTGGAGAACCTCTGGAATTCCCAATCCACCCCATGGGGTCGTTTGGTTGATAATTCCCCACCTGCGCGATTCCAGTGGGGGAAAAAACCTGGAAATTCCCAATCCACCCTCTAGGGTTGTTGGGTTGATAATTCTCCGCAGGTTCCCTTTGTATACAGGACCTCTGTTCCCAATCCACCCCCAGGTAGTTTGGTTGATAAGCCCCAACTGCGCAGTCCGCGACTGCTAGGGGCGATTTTCTAATGCGTATACCTGCTCGCAAGCGGACCACAGCAGGTCGTCTTCTCCTCGATATCTCCACTCACCCTTCCTTCCTCCCAGGGTCACGCTCAGGTGCACCCTCTCTCACGGGAGTGGGTCCGCCCAAGGGAGGGGGGGTGAGGAGAATCACTGATTCGGGCCTTGACGTGAATCCGAATCAATCTCCTTAGGTTGCGTCTACGGTGGCCAGCAGCACTCGTCGTGGGCATTACCCCCTTCCTTAGCCGGTGTAATTGCACTACTACGATCCGGTTTTCACCTTTATACTTTGTCCCCTGCCATAGGTGGACTAGGTACAATAACACTATTTTCAGTGCATTCCCCCTTCTGTAGGTGGCGGAATTGTACCTCCACTGGGTTCTGTACCTGCCGTATTCATTAGCTCCTTCCATTGGTGGAGTGTTTCCATTCTCACTGGTTACAAGGGGTACTGTATCCATTACCTCCTTTCTCGGGTGCTAATTGCTCTCCCATAAGGTACAGGATTGCCATATGCACTAGTTTTCACCGTGGGTATTAACCCCCCTTCCTGGTGGGGTGTCTGCCTGTGGCGCCAGTTTGGATACGGTCCGGCTGTCGCACTATCCTTCCTTAGGCGGAGTGTTGCGCGTCATTGTGCTTACTACTTGCCTTACTCTCTTTCGCTAGTGATCACTAGCGGGGGGGGAGTATCTGTACATCTTCAGATTCTGCAATTCAACTGCGCCACGGCTCTAGGTGCCTGCGCTTATTTCATTGGGGGCGTGGCGACAGTCGGTACTTGACGGTGCTCGGTACGCTTACTCTAGTACTATATGAGTTCCGCCAGTACATACGGTGGCTATTCCTCATTGTGTTCCTTTGGAGCTGGGTTTGGGCAGGATTATAACTCCTGCCCAAAACCACTTGTGTCCTGGAGACTCCCATCTCTATGGGTTTCCATTGTCCCAGTCAGTAACGGTATTGTCCGCATCAGTAGTGGTGCGTACACCATTGCACATATATGGTTTACGTGCCAACAGGGCCAAGTGTTACACTGACTCCTTACTCTCTTCCACCATTCCTGATGTGGGAAGTGTTTGGGTTGGCACTCTGGTTTAGTTTTGCAGCCTGTTCAGCCTGTGCGGGTACTAGCGTTCGCAGTCGCTACAGTGGGGCATTCTAACAGGTAGGGGTTCTACCCTGACGCTTGCTGGGCAGTTGTTCCTGTTCAGCGCCCTTCCCGGGTGGAGCGTTTTAAAGTTAGCTCTCCTTCCCTGGGGCTGTATGGTACCGTGGCTTCTACCGGATTCCTCTACGGTATGGGGGTCCTGTGGTAGCCATTGCGTAATCTGGCTCCTCCTGTACGGCTCCTTCGTCAGTTGACGGATTCTTCTGTCTCCGTATTCGGTGGCGTACGCTGCATAGGCTCCTCTTTTGGCGGAGTATGGCATCCCTGCTTTCATCCGGTGGCTACTTCTGTATACTGCTGGTCTCGGATGGGAAACGGGCTTCCCCCTTCCCCCTTTCTCTTTCCGTTCTTCCTTCTCTGGCTCGGGGTTCACGGCCATTCCGCAAACCTTGGTGGTTCCTCTGTTGCTACTCCCCCTCATCTATGTGATGCAGGGTTTTTGGTTCTGTGTTTTTTTCTTTTTCTTTCGGTCTCGTTCTGGACCGACTGTTGGCCTGTGACGTTCCTGTATTCCTCCTTCTACAGGTGACTCCTACCGTTGGTCCTGGGCGCGCTACCGGTGTGTACCACTACCTCTCGATACTTGACTGGTGTCGGCATGTCTGTCCGATGTAGTCATGACTTTTCGCTGCGCATTCCGTGACTAGACTATGAGACTCCCCACGCCAGGATGTGCGGGGGGTGCTGTCGCGTCTGTTGATGGAGTTTGGTTCCTGGAACGGGACACCCCTTCTCTTCTTCCTCCTTGAGGCAGAAGTTTTTCTCTCTAATCTTGGTTTGGTTGTTTGCTTCCGTCGAACAGTTTTGCTACACGGTCGCTAACGGAGTTCTTCCATCAATGGTTCTCATATCGTCACTACCTTTGACTATCCAATGTATTGATTCCTGGCTTGCGGTTGGACATGCCTCATTCAGGCAGCTTCTCGGTCTCCCGTCAAACCTGGTCGGCTCGGGGGGACATTGGTGGACCACTTCCGTTTCCGTGGAGCGCTTCTCCTTAGCAGGGGTGGATCGGGTTTTTTTTTGCTTGGGCTTTGGTTCTTGGCTGGATAGGTTCGACACTGTGTGGCCTTCCAGCGTCCTCTGACCCACCCGGGGTCCTCAATTCCTTCCTACAGGGAATAGCCGTACGGTTCCTCCATGCCGTCCTCCTTTTACCGCCTGGGATCAGACCTTGGTCTTTTTAGCACTCCGGAATTCTCCCCTTGAACCTGTCCTGGTTCTGCCAGGGGTAGGAGCTTCCCTGGGGCCGTTCTTCCTTTCTCCCGACGGTGGTCTCTGATTTTCATCTCAATGAAGAATCTGGCCTTCCATCACTACGTACCTCCCCTTCCCACCCTAAGGAACAGGAGTTGGGTCATTTGGCCTTGTCAGGGCTCTGACTGTTTGTCAGCCTCCAGTTCCTTCCGGCGTCCGTGCTCGCCTTGGTTTTGTCTTCCGGAGGGTCCTCGCATAACATTGGCGGCCTCCAGGGTGTTAATTGCACGTCTGCATTTTTTATTTTTTTTTGAACTTCTGTCCCCGGGGCAAGGTTCCACCCTTCAGTGTTGCGGCTCCTTTCACCAGAGGGGTTAGCGCTCTTGGGCTCGGATGGTTCAAGGTTCAGCCGTGCAGTAGTGCGGGGCGGCTACTGCCCTCCTCCGCTCATTCACAATTATTTGTCAGGTGCATACTTATGCATCGGCGGGCACCGCCTCTGGAAGCTTGGTCTTGCAGGCAGCAGTTCTCTGTTGCCTGCAGGGGCGCTGGCTCCATGGGTCTGTGTTTCTTTCCCCCCCCTTGCGGACTGCTCTTGGACGTCCCAAGGTCTCTGTGTCCCCCAATGAATATGGGCGAGAAAAGGAGATTTTTGTATAACTTACCAGTAAAATCTCTTTCTCGCTCTTCATTGGGGGACACAGCACCCACCCAGTATTATTGTTTGGTCACGGTTGTGGCAGTTGATGGTTTGAGCCCGTTGGGTCTTTTGCCATGGTTGGTGTTCCGTGTTTTTTCTTAGCTTGCTTCTCCTACTGCTTCTCACAAACTGAAGCTCTCTCTCCAGGCTGGAGGGGGTATAGCTGCCAGGGGAGGAGCTAACAGCTTTATCTAGTGTCAACGCCTCCTAGAGGACATAGCTATACCCAAGGTCTCTGTGTCCCCCAATGAAGAGCGAGAAAGAGATTTTACTGGTAAGTTATACAAAAATCTCCTTTTTTCTCCCCTTCACTGTTAGCTATGATTTTCATAATTTTCAGATCGCAATTTTGTTTTGTTTTTTGGCATAGATGGTTACCATTACTTACAATGGTGCAGACCTAGAGGAGGGTCTCCAATCTAGCACGCCGCTTTTATGCACCGTATGTTTTTTCTGTGGTGATGAAGTCTCCAGGCAGCAGTTTCGCAGGTAAGGTTTTTATAATATAGCAGGATATTTCTACAATATGTACAGTGCTACCCATAATTATTCAAACCTCTGGCAAATTTTTACTTATTTTTTTTCGACCAGCAAGTAATTATTCGACTGGAAATGACATAGGTGTCTCCCAAAAGATAATAAGACGATGTACAAGCTTTTATTTACATTTGAGCAAAAAGTGTCCAGTCAAAAATTATTCATACCCTTCTCAATAATCAATAGAAAAGCCTTTATTGGCTATTACAGCAATCAAACGCTTCCTATAATTGCAGACCAGCTTTTTGCAGGTCTCAACAGGTATTTTTGCCCATTAATCTTTAGCAATGAGCTCCAACTCTTTCAGGTTCTGGGGTCTTCTTGCCATCACCCTGATCTTTAGCTCCCTCCACAGATTCTCAATTGGATTCAAGTCTGGACTCTGGCTCGGCCACTCCAAAACGTTAATGTTGTTGTCTGCTAACCATTTCTTCACCACTTGGGCTGTGTGTTTTGGGTCATTGTCCTGCTGAAATGTCCACTGGTGCCCAAGGCCAAGTTTCTCTGCAGCCTGCTTGATGTTGTCGTTGAGAATCCTTATGTATTGCTCTTTTTTCATGGGGCCGTTTACTGTGATTAGGTTCCCTGGTCCATTGGCTGAAAAACACCCCCAAAGCATTAGGTTCCCACCACCATGTTTGACAGTGGGGATGGTGTTCTTTGGGTTGAAGGCTTCTCCTTTTTTTTTTTATGCCAAATGAAGAAAACATCATTGTGACCAAACAATTCAATTTTAGTTTCATCTGACCATAACACAGAAGACCAGAAGTCGTCTTCTTTGTCCACATGAGCTTTTGCAAAGGCCAAGGGAGCTTTTGTGTGCCTTATCTGGAGAATGGCGTCCTCCTTGGTCTGCATTGTGCAGTGTCCATTGGATTGTCTGCCTTGAGACATTGCCACCAGCAGAGCCCAGATTCACCAGGATGGCCTTGTTGGTGATCCTTGGATTCTTTTTCATCTCTCTAACTATCCCCCTGGCCAGCACAGGTGTCGCCTTTTGGCTTCCGACCACATCCTCTGAGATTTTCCACAGTGCGGAACATCTTGTATTTTTTGCTCAAATGTAAATACAAGCTGAGAAATGTTTTTCCCCCCACAATAATGCCTCTTGTACATCGTCTTATTATCTTTTGGGAGACACCTATGTCATTTCCCGTCAAAAAATTACTTGATGGTTGAATAAAAGTAACTGAGTCAAAATGTGCCTGTGGTATCAATAATTATGGGCCGCACTGTATGTAAAATTTGTTACAGGGCCTGACTAACAGTAATGTCTCATAAATACTAAGTGTTATGTGACAAAGTGCCCATTGTGCAACTACAACCTCAGAACATCTTTCTTCCTCTAACGTGCCCTGATTCAACATAAACACACTGAATATGAAAGGGGTTGTCTAGAGGACGACATTCATGTATTAGGTCTATGGTTACATGGTCATCTAAAGGGGTTGTCTGACCTCTGGATAGGTCATCAGTATCTGTTCAGTGGGGGGCCAACACCCGGAACCCCGCCAATCGACTGCTGGCGAATGGACTGGCGCTCTCAGTAGTGCAGTGGCCTTCTCACAGCTTTGTCTAGGCCAGTGATGAGCAAACTGCGGCTCTCCAGCTGTTGTAAAACTACAAATCTCATCATGCCCTGCTGATAGCTGTAGGCAGACTGGGCATACTGGGAGTTGTAGTTTTACAACAGCTGGAGAGCCGCAGTATGCCCATCCCTGGCCTAGGCCATTTGACACCACGTTCGGGTCACATGGCTTTGGCACAGCTCAGCACCATTGAAGTGAATGGGGCTGAGTTGTGATATTAAGCACAGCTGCTATACAATGTACAGCGCTGGGCTCTGTGATGTGAGAGAAAGCCGTGGCACCACTGCAAGTGCCAGTGCCTACTCAAACAGCTGATTAGCGGGGTCCCGGGTGTTGGATCCTCTCCGATCAGAAACTGATGACCTATCCAGAGAATAAAGAAAAGAGAAAAAAGTATATATAGTAAAATCCCTTTAACAGCGTATGGCTATCTGTAACTTTAACCCCTTGATAACAGCTGATCACCACAGGCTATAGCTGCCAGACCTGACCTGCGCTAATGAGCTGATTGCCATAGACTCTTCAATAACAGAGGAATTCTTTCTAGTAGGGTTTCCTGGTTTTACTCCCACATCACACACATTTTCATTACAATGTATTCATCAACTTGGGTGTTATTTTCAAATGCATCATAAAATAATTGGTATATTCTGTATCGTATACAAGCAATAACTTTACTGCATGATCTAGAGCAGTTGAGGTTGATCAATTGTTAATAGTATTCCAGTACCCTGTTCCTTTTAACACCAGTTAATTTTACAACAGATCACTGCAGTACAAGCCGGAGTCTGTCCAAAAATACATGGCAGAGAATACAAAGTTAAAAAATGTAAGATTTGATGAGGAGTTTCGCGGTGAGCATCTTGTGTCTGAAGGTAAGGCAAATGTTTTCTGTGTAACAGAAATATTGATACAGCTAGTTTTTGTATTTCTAGCCCCCTCCTCCCCCAACTTACCATGGCTATGTGCAGTCCGTGAAATTCTTTACGTTCGACGGCCACATTTCCCGAACCAACAGGGGTTCATGTGAGCCGAACCTACTGCATCTTGGTGATCTAGGGTGCTGAGCGTTCCAACCCTACTGTGGTTCATGTGTCTGGGCTGGAACTTGGTTCATGATGAAGTGAGTTTGGCTGACTTGGGCCATCTTGGAAATGTGGCTGTCTCACAGACCACACACACACATCCCTATAAATGTAGCCTTATACAAAACATGCGTCTGCCACCATGAGGACCCATATTCATCCTGATTTTGTAGCTTTTGGTAAAGGAGACACAAAGCCATGTTTTATACCTTTTTTGGGAAATTTTTCATCCAAAACCTTATTTGACCACCTGTTTTAACGGTGCAGTGGCCTTGCTGGAGTACTGCAGCTCTGCCCCCATTCATCTGACCTGTGGGGGTGACAGAGCCTCACTGATCTGATATTGATGACATGTCCAGAAGGTAAGTGATCAATATGTAAAAACTGGGCATCAACTTTATAGGGGTTTTCCCTGGAGAGACCTTGGGTACTTGCATGCCATCGGTCTGATCTCTCTAGCCCCATCATGACCAGCCATGCAGCCCCCATGGAGAAAGCTGTGCAGAGAAGACAACGGTTTGACACCTGCCGATTGGACATTGTCGTATTCTTGTGTGCAATCAGTCTCTAGAGGCAGCCACTTTAATTTCAACCCCGAAATATTGATTCATCTTTGCAATGAGTAATCATGTATTATCAACTTTGTTTGTATTTGTATCTGTGTAGATGGGGAATGTTGAAGCAGATTCTGAGTCTTGTATTTTTTTTCTTTAGTGTATGATCTGCCTCAGAGACCAAATGATGTTCAGCATTTCTATGGGGCGATGCACAAGGTTACACTTTCTGTTTTTGGAAGTGCTTCAGAAGAGAATAATGGGGCATCTTTACAGCCATGTTTAAATATTAATTTGGCCAGGTAATGCAGAATATCACTTTCAATAACTAAGCTTACCAACTGTTATTTCAACAGGAACTAAAGCTGCATTGTGTGAACATTGCCTAAATCTGCATTTATTTTTATGGTAATTAATGGACAAAGAGTAAATACCAAGCCGTGTTTGGCAGCCACCCTGCAGGTCTACAACTTAATTATTGTTATTAGCATTGTTGTTGTTAATATCCATTTTTTTTATGCAGTATTCTCTGGAATCATACCCCCTATCTGGTGTTCATTGTACCAGCATTATCTCAGACCTCTGTGCTAGATTCTCATAGAACATTGGTCAGAAAAAAATTATTATACATTGTGGCAAGTGAGGTAGGTAGGGTGGGCTCATAACAGATGGACAGTGCCATCGTGGATACAGCACAAAATGGCTTGCCTATTTAAAGGGGTTGTCCAACAAATTAATCAAAATATTGCACAAAGTAAAGTTAATCACATCAGCGTTCCGCTTTTCCATTCTCCTGCTCCGTTATAGGAGTAGAACGGAAAGGACTGATTCGGCACATAACTGAGCCAAACGTCCTGCATGCACAACTTTTGTCTCCGCTTCAAAATTCTTCCTCTGAACTATAGTCTATGGGTCCGTAGGCACAGTTTGGCTCAATTATGTGCCAAATCTGCCTTTGCGATTCTCCTGCTGCTATAACCGAGCAGGAGAACGGAAAGGCTGAACGCTGATGTCAACTCGGCCTTATATATGTTTCAGAAATTTTTACACTACCTATCTACCAGAGTGAACTTTCATTAAAAAAATAATTTTAAAAGTTTGCAGTTCTTAAAGGGGTTGTCTGGATTCATTTGATTCTTCGATGCTCTCCTTTGCCCTGTGCTGAATCGAGCAGGGAAAAGGTGTTTTTCTGGCGTTTCGGTGATGTCACTGGCACTGATGGGCGGGCTTTAGCGCTGTCCTAGCCTGTTAAACAGCTAGGGCAGCAGTAAAGCCTTCCTATCAGAACTGGTGACGTCGCCGAACACACTGCTGGGCTGAAGTCTCCGGCAGGCAGTTTGTTATTGTAAGTAAAAGATCCCTTGCCCTGCGCGATCCAGCTTGAAATGCTCCGATGCGAACATCAGGGGGGCTGTCTGGGGGAAATTATGGTTGTCTGGGCTCTGAATCCAGATAACCCCTTTTTAAATGTGTCTAAATCCTAACTAAGCCGGAAGCCATGCCCACTTTTACAAACCGACTTGCTTGGACAAATGACAAATCTTTGGTGTAAATGGCTAATGTGTCCCACAACAAATTTGGGAGTAAAATGCTCCAAAAAGGGGCACACGTTCATTAACTAATGTGGGCCTGAGAGCAGGCATTTTTTATTTTTATTTTTTTTAGATATACATGCAGTAGGTGTAGTTATCGCTTAATCTTAATAAAAAAAAAAAAGATGGAGTAGGGCCAACACCTTCTAAATCAGACTCTAGACTCTTCTCTTTCCAGCAATACCATAATATGTTTTGGGGGTCTTAAAGGCGTTCTTTTGTAATAATGAAATTTTACCATGTGCTTGCAGCCTGCCCTACTAAACTAAGGATTCATACTTAACTGCTCCCCGCCACTCCAGTCCTCTGCTGCCACTGGAGTCTCCATCTTCTTGTCCCCACAGTGTTTTTTCCAGTGCTGCATGGTCAAGATCACTTGCTCGGCTGCAGCCAATGACTGGTTTCAGCAGTGTCGTGGTCGCAAGCAGTATGTCACTCTGAAGCCAGTAATTGGCTGCAGCAGAGCATGTGACCATGCACTGGAAGAAAACCATGTAGGGACTGGAATTCCCGCCTAATGGCGCTGGCTGCTGGCATTTGGTAAAATGGCATTATTACCAGAGAAACCATTTTAAAGAGTATTTCCCAGAGGTCTGGCAGCTTTCCAAGCAATGTGATGTAAATTTTTCTGTGGTTATGCTTAGTATTGCAGCTCAGCCCCATTCACTTTAATGGGGCTGAGCTACGCCTAGGCCATTTGACTAATGTGACGTCAGATGGCCTAGGAAGAGGCCTCGACAAGAGGATAGGTCATCAAGATAAATTGCTGGATAACCCCTTTAAGTACAACTTACCACAGAATGTTTTATGTAATTGTATTTAACCTTTTTTCCTTTGTTTTCATAAATGTAGCCCTAGCAATACATCACTAGATGTATTACCTGTCAAAGGCCCACAAGGACCGCTGTTACCGAACTCTGTCTCGTCTCAAAATACCATTCCTGAGCAACGTTCATGGACTGTCCAGCCAGAGGTCCTTGTGCTGAGAGCCCCAACTGTTGGTATGTGTCATTTCTCAATGTATGTTAGTTCCCTTTCTATAGGGTTGGGGGGGATACAAGTGATACCTTATTGATTAGCATTCATTAATGCCTATTGTGGGTACCCCTGTCAGTGCTATAATGGATATGTAGTATCTGTAAACAAAGGCTTCTTATTCCCATAGTACCTGTTTTTATATAGATGTTTTTGGTCATACAAAACGAAGCAAATGAAAATACAAAAACTAACCGTTGCACCGCCATCTGTGCCTGAAATACACCTAAATGATCCCCTTTATCGCATGTATTCCCATACAGTAAAGTATATATTCACAAGGGATGCACTTTGTCTACTAAGCAATTTGAAATACAACATGAATGTGTCTAGTATTAGGAGGACCATCTACCACTACTCGTCAGTCTTCTTCCCTAAAGGAGTAATGACAAGACCTCCGATATGTCCTCATAACTTAAGATATCAAACTGGATATACCAATCTGTTTGTTTTTTTTCTCAGATATCCCTACACTTTTTTGGCATCTTTCCTTTTATGATATACAAACGGTTTCAACCAGATTAACTGAATAACCTGAGTAATAAACTCTTGTACTGTCGGTGGCTCAGGAGCAATCCTATTTAAAAAAAATTAAAAATTTTGGGCCTGGTAAATAAGAGGGAGAATAGATAGCCAATGCTCCACTGTCACAGGGAGCTCAGTTATACATCCTAATGTGCATATTAATGGAGAAGAGTCTAATTTCAGATAAAACACTTCATCCAAAAGATTCATACCGTCTGAGTCTGGGACAATTCCACATTAAGGTCGCTTTCACACGAGTGAGTTGTACACTCCGGACTTGGAGTGCGAGTATAAGACTGCTCCCGTCCTGCTAGCACTGCTGGGGTCACATAGAATTATATTGATTTATGATATTGTGTAACCCTTAGAGGTCTGGAATGTATTGGATAACACTGACAGCATTATGCCAGTGTTATTTAATATATTCCAGAACTGTAAGGGTTACATAGCATCATAAATGAATATAATGCTATATGTGACCCCGGCAGCACTAGAAGTTCAAGACGTGAGTGTACAACTCGTTAATGTGAAAGCTGCCTAAGTGGATTAAACCTGCCTGTGACGCCCCACATTTATGTCTCAAGTCATCGAGTCTATAACCCATCTTGTACGTCACCACTGGCATTTTATACACCCTATTTAAAAGATACAGTTGTGAAACTGTGACGCTCACTAACTACCTGCAATGACAGGAATATTCTGCAGCATACTTGCTCCTCCGTTGGGTCCGTAATGTCCTCCTTCCATTTGTCTTAGCCTTAGATTATGCTTTTTAAACTGCCTTCATTACACTTTTCTAATGTAAAGAGATTATTCCTCCTGTACGCCCATGAGTGGCAGGGAGTTCCACTATGGGATGACTAGCTGCATGATCGGCGTGTGTATGAATAGCATGCCTCAGTTGCAGATATTGATAGAAGTAAGTCCGCAGTAAATTAAATTCTTGCTTTAATTGCAGGAATATTAAAAAAAAAACTCGGCATACAACTGTTTGATACCAGTAATACATTGACACTCCCAAATTGGAGATTTTGGTTCAGTTTTTTTAACTCTGGATATATAAGATCAGGCCATATAGGGACGATGTCTGTGTAGCCAGTAGTGCTAGTAAAGCAGTATTCCTAACTTTCTACCTTACTTTATGCTGGGTCATTAGAATGGGGTATGTGTGTGTCTGTGTATGTGTATATATATATATGTGTGTGTGTGTGTGTGTGTGTGTATATATATATATATATATATATATATATATATATATATATATATATATACACACATACACACATACACACATACACACATACACACATACACACATACACACATACACACATACACATACACAGAGACACACAGAGACACACACAGACACAGAGACACACAGACACACACACACAGACACACACACACACAGACACACACACACAGACACACACACACACACAGACACACACACACACAGACACACACACACACACAGACACACGCCAAGGCAGCACTCAAATATCAGTGACAAAAAGGGTATTTTATTCACCCATGTGGTAACAGCAACGTTTCAGCTCCCTCCATGGAGCCTTTGTCAAGCATGCTGCCTTGGCCTTTTTTGCACATATCTAACAGGACCAGGTCCGTGGTCTGCTTCAAGGAATTGCACCAGCTTTGCAGTTTTTGTCTGCTATTGGCAGCTCGGACACGGACCCATCCAAGTGCAGACTCAGTGTGCTGTCCACATCCATTGCTCCGTTCCATGGTCCACAAAAAAATATAACCTGTCCTATTCTTGTCTGCGCTTTGCAGACAAGAATAGGCAGTTATATTAAAGGCTGTCCGTGCCGTTCCGCAAATTGCGGAACGCACACGGACGCTATCCGTGTTTTGGGGATCCGCGGACCGCAAAACGCACAATGGTCGTGTGAGTGTAGCCTATGTCTGAAAGGTCCCCTCCTCCAAGGCAGAAAGAAGACTGGTATTAAGGACAAGATGCTGCACAATTCTCCCAGACACCTTATCTCCCTCTCCAACATCTGAGATGTTGCATCTGGGCAGCTAAATAATATATCCAAGGGTTTGGTTCCGTGATTCCCTGATGTGTTTTAGGCCTCTGCAGCGTCTCCACTTTCATACTTGGGATTCCCTTTTTCCCCCAAAAAAACCTCTAAAAATATCATTTACCTTTTGAAAGAACCTAAGCGGGACCCACACCGGAGCATTCTGTAGCACATAGAGTAGTTGGGGCATCAGAATCATTTTAATGAGGTTGGTCCAACCAACCAGTGTAACGGGAAGTCTAGACCAGTCATGCACTTTACACTGAAATTTGACCAATAGAGGTTGCAGATTTAGGGCATCAAAATCCTGAATCCCCAAATACTACAAAGATGTGAAATCGTATAGTATGATCAGCAGTTTGATCAGGGGAACAAGCCGATGGTAATAAGACCGACTTTGTCCAGTTAATGACTCAGCCAAATAGTTTGCCAAAGGCATCTTTTATGGACATAGCATAGGGAGTCTGTAGTGCCTGTCTTAATGTAGAATTTTTTTAACTAAAGAGGGTTGTGCATTGGTATAATAATGACCTGTCCTAGGTCATCGCTATCAGATCAGCGAGGGTCTGACTCCTGGCACCTCCACCGATCCGCTGTATGAAGAGGTCCCTTCGGTTTAACTGCACACAGTGTCTCTTGTAGCGGCAGTGCAGCCACAACTGCTCATCCCAGTAAATGGGACAAACAGTTGTAATAAGGCTTGTTTCACAGCAGCATTATTTGTCCGGTCGCCCCTCTGCATATTTGCCGGGTTGCTGCCGGATCTCAGCCAGCCCCATTATAGCGAATGGGGCCAGATGGAATTCCGGCAGTGCACAGTTGTGCCCAGCAGGGATGAATCCAATGGGCTGTTCCTGGCCGAAACGGCCTGCTGAATCTTCTTCACGCATATGTGAAACAAGCCTTACAGTGTACTACCGCTACGAGGGAGATACCAAAGGCAGAGCCACTTCTCTGTCCTTCAAGAACATGTTGTTTGTGATGGTATCTGATCTGTAGGTAGCCTGTTACAGCAGGAGGACCTGAGCAGACCGATAGTTTTGTGGGATGGGACTCTGTATAATTTGTATTTTATTCATACAAATCCCTGCGCTTTCTATACTTTTAGGAGTCCAGTGGACTGTACTATTCAGTGACTGACAGCTTTCCCTGTCAGTGTGTATAGACAGTTGGCTGGCAGTAACTGATAGAACCGCCCACTGGACTCCTAAACATAGAGGAGTATGGATAAGCGAACTAGGTTTTGAAGTTCGTGTTTAGCCTGAATCTCGTTATGGAATCCATTACCACAGAACCAGAATTCAAGGCTTCCGTGGTGCATTCCGTCATAGAATTCCTTTATGTTCCGTGGTAACGGAATTCAGGCTAATCCTGAACTTCAAAATGTGAAGTTCGCTCATCCCTATAGAGAAGGGATTTAAATGAACAAAATGCAAGTTGTATGGTTTTGTGGGAAATTATTACTGTTCAGTATTTAAATCCACCCAGCTCCCTGCACCTTTCTTCACACAAGTCAATTGATAAGTTTGAACATATTTATTGAAAGTCTCATAATCCAGATTTGTACAGTGCCTTGCAAAAGTATTCACCCCACCCCCACCCCTTGACTTTTGTTAGGAAGCCCATAAAAATCTCTGGTGCAACCAATTACCTTCAGAAGTCACATAATTAGTGAAATGATGTCCACCTGTGTGCAAGCTAAGTGTCACATGATCTGTCATTACATATATACACACCTTTTTTGAAATGCCAAAGAGGCTGCAGCACCTAAGCAAGAGGCATCACTAACCAAACACTGCCATAACGACCAAGGAACTCTCCAAACAAGTAAGGGACAATGTTGTTGAGAAGTACAAGTCAGGGTTAGGTTATAAAAAATAAAAAGAAATATCCAACTCTTTCATGCCCGGGAGCACCATCAAATCTATCATAACCAAATGGAAAGAACATGGCACACCAGCAAACCTGCCAAGAGACGGCCGCCCACCAAAACTCACGGATCGGGCAAGGAGGGCCTCAATTAGACATGGCACAGAGACCTAAGGTAACCCTGGAGGAGCTGCAGAGTTCCACAGCAGAGACTGGAGTATCTGTACATAGGACGACAATAAGCCATGCGCTCCATAGAGTTGGACTTTATGGCAGAGTTGCCAGAATAAAGCAATTACTTTCAGCTAAAACCAAAAAGGCACGTTGTAAGTTTGCGAAAAGGCATGTGGGAGACTCCCAAAATGTATGGAGGAAGGTCCTCTGGTCTGATGAGACAAAAATTTAACTTTTCACACATCAAAGAAAAAGCTATGTCTGGTGCAAACCCAACACATCACATCACCCAAAGAACACCATCCCCACAGTGAAACATGGTGGTGCACAATCATGCTGTGGGGATGTTCAGCAGTCGGGGCTGGGAAACTGGTCAGCAGAGTGCTAGGTTGTTTCCAAAAGACGTTGCTGTGCTACTCTCCTGTTTCCTCGGGGGGAGCCCTGGTTCTTCTAGATCCTTCCTCAGGCTCTCTAGTGCACTCTTGGTCAACTCTTTATTTTCGCGCAGGACATCTGGTCCTGTCCCTTCTCCTCTAGTGCTTAATTTTTTTCCCACCTTGGGTGGAGCTGGGTTTGTTCCTTGTTTCCCTGGCACCTGTCCTTGGGATCCTGATGGTCTCCCATTATTATTTTTTTCTTTGGAACAGTTTCATTCTAGGGTCTCTCCTGGTCCTGTTGGGTCACATGGTTCCTCTGCACCTGTGCACCCTTTTTTTTTTTTTTTGCATGGTATTTCACTCCCACCGGACTGCTTTTGGACATCCCATGGTACTGTGTTCCCTAATGCCATTAACGAGAAAATTTGATTTTTGTACTTACCATAAAATCCGTTTCTCGTTCAATGCATTGGGGGACACAGATCCCACCCTCGGTCTTTTTTTTTTTCTCATTCTCCCTGACTGCGGTTCTCTTTTCCTTTCGCGGTCCAGGACATGTTCTAAGCTTTTGTTCGCTCTCCTACTGCTATTGGTACAAACTGAATAGCCTAGTGCTGTGGAGAGGGTATAGCCCACTTGGGCGGAGCCAACCTTTTTTGATATCTAGTGGAAGCTGGGTGTATACCCATGGTACTGTGTCCCCCAATGCATTGAAAAAGAAACTGATTTAATGGTAAGTACAAAAATCAAAATTATCGGTTATTTGTTCCAATTTGTGGTTTGCTTCACAATAAAAAATAAAAATAAAAAAAATTGTTGTGGGCATGTTCTGTAAATTAAATGATGCAAATCCTCAAACAATCCATGTTAATTCTAGGTTGTGAGGCACCAAAATAAAAAAAAGACAAGGGGGTGAATACTTTTGCAAGGCACTGTATTAACCACTTGCTTATGTCATGGCGGTAAGTTATCTGTAATCTGGCGTATGAAAGCGTTGGATTACATTGCGATCTGCCAGTACTGCAGATCACTGTGACAGCGCTGTCATTGGACAGCTGCGGACACAATAAGTATGTCTGAGACCAGCCATTGTAGCACCCTGCTACAATGATCCATTGCAGTATAAAGTGAAGGAGCCAGTAGGGAGTGCTCTTTGTGCGAGAGCGCCCCTTACAGGCTGGAAACTTAATTGTGAGCCTGCAGTCGGTGAATTAACCATTTCCTGTCCTTACTAGGGGTAGTTCACCTTTTTGTATTTAAAAAAAAATTAATAAAGTAAAAGTGAAAAAGTATCTCTATGGTTAGTATTAGTAGTATAGCTGATGACATACACATTTTACCCCCTTTTTCATTCATAAAAAAGTTGTAGCAATAGTATAGCAGATTTTCTGAGTAAAATATACCATTTTGGGGTTTTTTTGCTACAAAAAAAAGGGGTAACTGTAGGTATATTTAATATAGCAGGGGGGTTTTTCTGCGTAAAATATATAAATGCATTGATAATTTTTTTTAATAAACAAAATGTAAAAAAAAAAGCTTAAAATATCCAAATGATAGATGAATACTAGGGATGAGCAAATTTCATATTTTGAAGTTCGGGTTGTGGTATATGCTGAATTGTGTTATGGATTCTGTTACCACAAACAATTACGCAATTCCATGACGGAATGCATAATGGAATTAGAGGTCCGTCCAACTTCTATTATGACGGAATGCCTCTAAAGGCATTCCATCATGGAATTGTGTTGTGGTCAATGGTAACGGAATCCATAACGCAATTCAGTAAATACCACAATATCAACCCGCACAATTCGCTCATCCCTAATGAATACCTTAGCAGGACAACATAAGTCACTTTGAAGGGGCTTGTGTTATCTATGTACAACATATGTACTGGCAGTACGGTGCCGTAGAACCAGCAATAGAAAAATAGGCCAAAAATGCACTCCAGTCCTTTGTATGTTGCCTGGGCCCACTGCAAGACTTCACATTACACAAATGGCATCCATTTTCCCAGTATAAACATACAGTAATGGTTTTATAAATGTTTGTCTAAATCTTTCGTAACATTCTCCCCCCACCCTAATTCTGTGTGTGTATGTATGTAATATAGTATATATATATATATATATATATATATATATATATATATATATATATATATATATATATATATATATATATATATATATATATATATATATATAATCAAAAAAGTTCGCAACTTTTTTTTTGCTGTCTTCCGTCCTGAATCAAGGAGGGACCCTACATCCTATACAGCTTTCAAGGGAGTGCTGCCACAGTTTTCTTATATATTTTTAAAAAAATATTGTCTGTAATCCAATGGCACAACAGAAAAGTTTTTGGTGTCCCATAAATATCAAATACCGGTACATGTAGGATGGCTCAGAAATTAGTCATTTGCAGTTTGATTAGGCCATTGTTAAAACCAAAAAACTGTCCTGGTGAGGAAGGGGGGTATACACTCAACCAATGAAGCTGTTAAGTCTGTGGGCCAGATATATCATGACTCTGACAGCTCACTCCACTTTCACATATGGCTAAAGTCAGTTTTAGCCAAGTCAGATTTATGATCGGCCCTTTAAGACTGTAATAAATGTGGTTTGACGGTAGCAGTTTATCCGTCAGTAAGCAGCTTTACAAAAGTCGCACATCTTTACGAAAAAGTCGCACGTCTATACGAAAAAGTTGCATGTTCTATTAAAAAGTCTCATAAGATAAGCATGGTCCTCACTGGAGTGAAATTGCGCAATTTTTTGTGACTTTTTTGCAACTTTTTAAATGGTCCCAATTGTAAATCTGTCTAGAGATTAATTTACATAAGAAAACACGCCCACTTTCAGAAAACTGGCGAGCATAGTGCAGAGCAGAAAAAAGTCGCAAATTTTTGCGCAGTTTTAGTGATTGCTCAAAAATTTGCGACTTTTTCACTCCATTATTCTGACTTGAGCTAATGATAAATCTGGCCCTGTGTGTTTTTGTAAACGCAGATTGCTTTTTTTTTTTTCAGGTGGTTTGGCAGCAACAGGCCATATAAAAATTGTGAATAATGCACCAAAATCATTACAGTTTGATGTGTCTTGGCCTGCTCATTGTCTCACTATCTCACCACAACAAGGAAATGTCGAGCCTCGGTAAGTCACACTAATATGTTTTTACATTTTTTATGACTCTACTAGGGCTATTGATGCATTTAATTTTTTTTTTTTTTTAGGGGTCATACAGTTATTGTAGTGAGTCCAAATCCCTTGCTGTCCACAAAACAGATCATGCTTCCATGGAATGGCCAGATCTATGTTCAGTCTGACATTGGCCAAAAGGTACTTCATAATATGTAGAAATCTTTGGTGCTTTAAAAAATTCTCCCTATTATGCTGTAGTATTAAACCAAACTGCAGCAGCCATGTTGTCTATGGTCTCACTGTTTCTGAGACTGATTATTATTTTCAGTCCTGTTTTTTTATTTTGCCACAGATTGTGAAAGTTCAGATAACTAGCGAGGGCTTCTCAGTTATGTCTCCAAATGGAGTACCAAAGTCATCGTTTCTGTTACCGTCCAGTCTGGAGACACCAGTTCACGCAGCGAAACCTCTCTCTAAATCTCCCTCATCCAAAATTGAACTTAGGAATCGTACTGTAGTGTTTCCTAGAACTGTTGCAGGTGGAAGCTCAGGTAACTTTCTTTTCTCAGTTATTCTATGCTCACGTTATTTCTGTGTGGGGGATGTCACATGTAGTGCTCAGAGCGAATATGGTTTTAGACTTTAATCCAATGCAGCCATTTAACCCCTACACGACCACCGCTGTACATGTACAGTTGAAGTTGTTAAAAATGTTGCAGAAGCCATAGCCAGGCTATAAGCTGTGCGCTGCGATTGGCCAGCGCTGCAGCAAGGGACACGCCTCATACAAAAAATCAGTCCAGTACAACAGAGGGAGCTGCAGACACCGGAACCTATACCGGGTGAACGGAGCGGCGCCCAGACATACTAGTAAGTGTAGGGGGACCCCTGGGCGCCGCTCTGCCCACTGACATAGATAGTTTTTAGTTTTTACACTAGTGAAAGGTCCTCTTTAAGAATAAGTGTTGATCTTGAGCACATGTTATGATTAACGCTTCCTGCATCCCACATTTATTGATGACTTGGTTAACTGAATTATTCCAGATTCTATACAGGTATCTTACTTTTACTCATCTCTCCCCCCTTAGAGACACTTTTGGACATTGAAAACCCAAGTGATGAAGATATTAAATGGCTTCTTTCCTCTTTTGCTCCACCATATGTTAAGGTATGATTTTATTTATTTATCTTCAGTTGAAAGAAGTTGGATTTTTTTAGATTTTTTTCATAGAGTGCTGTGAAGTGCTATCTGCATTGAGCTGCTTGACAGCTGCTCCCTCTGCTTTGGGTAACAGCTGGAGTGGTCTGGATGCTACACCAGTCACTTGGAGGGGCAGAGAGCACTTCATACAGTGGATACGCCTTCTGGGCTCATTAAGAAACTGTGCCTGGTGACATTGAACTTCGGTTTCTCCGTCCTGCAGAATAAACTACTACAAATATTTCAGAACCCACCTCTTTATGACCTCTACCTAGTGCAGTCAGGTTTGCACGATCAAAACTGCTGAGACTCCCTTTTTTGGATACTCACATTCTCCCATGTAACCCCACGATTCATGAGAAAACTGATTTTTAGGTTGGCTTTCTCATATTTTTAATTATTATATTATGTACTGATCCATTCAGATAATGCAACCGTCTGCATCCGCTCAGACCGGATCCATTTGTATATCTTAAACATGGCCAAGACGGGTCCGTCTTGAACACCATTGAAAGTCAATGGTGGATGGATCCGTTTTCTATTGTGCCAGTGAAAACAGATCCATCCCCATTGACTTACATTGTGTCAGAACGGATCCGTTTGGCTCAGTTTCATCAGACGTTTTGGTGCCCGCCTCCAAAGCGGAATGGAGACTGATCGGAGGCAAACTGAGTTCTGAGCGGATCCTTTTCCATTCAGAATGCATTAGAATGCAAACTGATCCGTTTTGGACCAATTGTGAGAGCCCTGAATGGATCTCGCAAACAGAAAGCCAAAACGCCAGTGTAAAAAGTAGCCTTGTACATTTAAATTCCTGCTCATTCAGGGCTTTGAAGTCAATTGGGGCGGTCCTACCAGTGATGGTTATATCTGTATACACAGTCATAGAGGGAAGCCTGTCAATCACTGATAGGACCGCCCCCTGGACTCCAAAGCCAAGAATAAGCAGACATTTAAATGTGTAAATTGTAAGTTTCACTGAATCTTTTCCTATAAATCTATGCATTAGTCTGCTCAGTTCCTCCTGCTCTATAACCTAGTGCCCAGATTACACTGCATTTTCATAGTGACCGATTCCCTTTTAAAGAGGTTATGCCATGATTAATGTAAAAAAAAATTGAAATAAAATATAGCACAGGCAATCTCTTTCTAACAAAGCTAGAACCAGCCCTGTAGCTCACACAGATCCAGATATATCCAATTGCTTTGTTAGGTAAACTGTTGACAGTTTTTCGTGTGACAACCCCTTTAATTCAGTGTAAGGATTTTAGTGTGTATCTTGTACATTATGACCTTTGTTGATGGTCCCTCCTTCCAGGCTCTTGACGAGAGTGGAGACGTATATCGTGCAACTTATACAGCTTTTAGATGCGCTCGTGTTTCTGGAGTTCTTGCTGCTGATGAGAAACTAAAAGTATGTCACTTAATCTTATGCATCTTCTTTATGTTTAAAAATACTTTGATATTGCTTTTGTGTTTAATTGGTTACTCTTTTTTTTTTTTTTTTTAGGTGCCAGTTACCTTTTTCCCTAGAGACAAAGGTGATTATACTCAGTGTTGGGACCTTGAATGTCATCCAGTTTCCAAGCCACATTTAAAGTATAAAGTGAGGTTCCAGCTCTGTGGAGAAGTAAGCACGTTTGTGAATTATGTGGGTCCCTAGCAATATTCAACATGAGACGGAGGGGGAAAAAAATAAAACCTTTTTTGAACACCAGGGCTAAGAACGAGCTATCAGATTCCTGGAGTACAGTAATAGGCAAACACGTTCAGGTTACCGTACTCTATAACAAATGGTCTCGGCATCATATTTTCACTGTTTTAACTGCTCGGTAATCAATTTTTATTTTTTATTTATTTATTTTATTATTTTTTTGCCTTTGACCTGTGCAGAGGTCAGAAGGAAGTTTAAGCTTTGACAATTGCCTAATATCAATGGTGGCTTATGTTTATCTACATGTAGGTGTTATCTGTCATTATAATCCTGCCTGTGCTCATAGTAAGATGACTGCTGAAAAGCTATCTATACTGAACAAAAGGTGACGCCCACTATTTATTTTTGTGGTCAGTGAAAAAAAAACTCCTGGATTTTATTTTATTTTTTTTGTTTTTTTTTTTTAGTTTTTTTTTTTTAGTTTTTTTATGTCGATGGTGACATGGAAAATTCTTTAACCTCCCATCCGCACGTTGACTATAAACGTCCGGGTGGTGGTTCTCTATTTCTGAATGGACGTTCCAGAACATCCGTTCAGAAACTATTAGCGTGCAGCTGCTGATCGGTTTGCACGCTGTCAGTGATAGCAGGGCAACCCAGAGAGAAGGCAGGGACAGTGCCCAGGTGTCCCTGCCTTCTGGATCGCTGCATACACAGCGCTTGCCAAGCGCTGTGTATGCAGAGCAGGAAGCGCTATGCGCTTCCTGTTCTGGCCCGGCGGTCATGTGATCGCCGGGACCAGAGAGTGCAGCCCTGCACTGAGGCTGTACAGCACTGTAGACATATGAGGAATGTTAAGTAATAAATATTTTATGAGGTATGACTTTGTTTTAAAAGCATTGAAATTTATTGCGAATTTTTCAAAATTTTTGGTAAATTTGGGATTTTTTTCATAAATAAAGGTGAAATTTATTGACTCAAATTTATGACGATCATGAAGTACAATGTGTCACGAGAAGACAGTCTCTGACTTGGATAAGTAAAGGCGTTCCAAAGTTTTTACCACATAAAGTGAGATATATGTCAGTTTTGCTTAATTAGGCCTGGTCAGGAAGGGGGCAAATGGCCCAGATGGGAAGTGGTTAAAAATGTTTAACATAAAAAAATAGGTGATTTCTGAGAACACATTCCCTTTTTAAGATCATTTTTTATAAAAAAGGATATTTGTTAAATTTAGCTTAACCATTTAACAATGACCTGTTTCTACAGCAGCCAGTAAGAGGCATTATTTAGTAGAGCCATTTTTACAGCACTCTAGTATTAACCCCTTCCCGCAGTTTTACTTGAGGGAATGCGGTCTCTTGCTGCATCTCCATGTGCATGTGTGTGATCTGATCCTGCAGGTGCAGGAGCTGCGCCCGCCCGATCAGCAGCAGGGGAAGTCGGCCGGCCTAAGAATCAGAGACTGCTGTGTAATGGGTTCTCTCCTAGGCGTAGTCCGTGCAATTATTATTAATTATTATTAACTATAGCCTGGGGAATCTACCCTCCTTCCTCCTTACAAACTAATTTCTATACAACCAATTAGAAGCATTTATTAAAGCAACTAATCAGAATTACAGGGTGAGCCACAGAAAAGTAGCCTGCCTCCGGGATTCCTACAAATCAAACTGCCTAATGGTAAATCTGTCTTGGTTGTCCATAGCAACCAATCAGAAATCGGCTTTCCTTTTTTCAGAGCCCTGTTAGCTGAGCTCTGATTGGTTGCTGTGGGCTACGAAGACTGATTCATTATTCACTTTGATAAAAGTAGCCCATTGTGTCAGAAAGATGGTGTCGCACATCAGTTCTACTTTGCGTGAGAATCACAGCAGGTTCTATATTCTGCGATTGACCACCACATTCTCCATGAGTTAAGAGGGATTCTGTCACAAAGTTTTGGCCTATAGAGCTGCGGACATGCACGGCTAGATCGCCGCTAGCATGTCCGCAATATATCTGTCATATAGGGCTGTGTGCTTTTATTGTCTTTAAAAAAGGATTTTATAGATATGTAAATTAGTGTTGTATGTGTCCAAGGGGCTATACTAACCTTCCTCGAGGCCAGCACCGCGTATGTCCTCCGAATAGATTGCCGTAATCTCGCGATGCGCAGTTATTTCCCTGAGGCTGATGCCAGTACAGGGAAGGAACACTATACCGGCACTGCGCATGCGCGATCTCACGCATCGCGAGATTACGGCAATCTATTCGGATGATATAGGCGATGCTGGGCTCCTTCACAGGAGGGCACGGCTGGGCTCCAGGAAGGTTAGTACAGCCCCTTGGACACATACAAAACTAATTTACATATCTATAAAATCCTTTTTTAAAGACATTAAAAGCACACAGCCCTATATGACAGATATATTGCGGACATGCTAGCGGCAATCTAGCCGTGCATGTCCGCAGCTCTATAGCCCAAAACTTCGTGACAGAATCCCTTTAATTTATAACAGTGTCCGCTAACAATCTTCCTACCCTGGGTGAAGTCAAGGAGAACATCACAAACACCATCTGCAGCATCACAAGCAGTATCAGCCAGCATAATCCGACATGCCCAAAGATGCATAGACCTGACCACTATTTCTTGGTGATTTGTGGGTAATTTAAAAAAAATAATCCACTTGCTCGTTCATCCTGTCTAAGCTTCAGCAAATCGAGCTTCGTAGGTCCGAAGTCAATTCGTACAAAAACTTAGTTTTTAATGCCATTTCCGTACAGCCAAACTTCGTCTTGGCGGAAGTAGCGCAAGACTTCGGTGAATTACTGCTGTATTCATATCTGCGTATTTAAAAACATTTTAAAATAGAAATCCAAAATCTGGTTTGGTACCGGCTGGTACCTCATACCTTTTGAATGAATCTGCTTCGGATTTATGAGCCAAAGCTCGATTCCCTGAATCCTAATCTTGTCATACTATCTCTGGAGGCGGGCTACTTTTTCATGGGTTAACCTGTATAATGGAAATTACATCTGGACTTTACGTACAAGTGCATAATTCAAAAAGCCTCTTTTCTACGTTTCATAATGTCTTGCTAGTTTAGTAGTTCCCTGTTTTGAAAATACAGCGGAATCAAAGTTTCTTATAAATGATACTTGCAAAACAGATGTAAAGAAAACAGACTATATTTATTCAAAGATATATGAAGGAAGAAGACAAAATGGGTGCCTTTAGCACAGCTGTTTTCTTTTACACCCCAATATGGTAGCCATGAAAAATACAGATTGCCCGGCGAATGAGCCCTCACACAGCTCCACTGATAGGTCCATAAATATTGGGACATGGACACCATTCTAATATTTTTGGCTCTATACACCACCACAATGGATTTGAAATGAAACAAACAAGATGTGCTTTAACAAGCAGGAACTGAAGACAGTTGCAGTAGAGGACTGGCAGAGCATCACCAGGGATGAAACCCAGCGTCTGGTGATGTCTATGCGTTCCAGACTTCAGGCTGTATTTCACTCCGAAGGATTCGCAACCAAGTATTAAAAAGTGAAAGTTTGATTTATGATTATTCTGTCCAATTACTTTTGGTCCTTTAACAAGTGGGAGGCACATATGCAAACTGTTGTAATTCCTACACCGTTCACCTGATTTTGGATGTAAATACCCTCAAATTAAAGCTGACAGTCTGCAGTTAAAGCACATCTTGTTTGTTTCATTTCAAATCCATTGTGGTGGTGTATAGAGCCAAAAATTTTACAATTGTCGATGTCCCAATATTTATGGACCTGGCTGTAAATATAAAGAAGTTATTGGGGTCAGAATATGGTGATGCAAAGAAATATATTTCCCAGCTTTCCACTACATCTTATGCAATGTATTTTTGTGCCGTTAGAAAGTACAATCCCTCATACTTCTATGTAAACGGAAAAATAAGTTATGGGCCCAGAAAGGAAGGAGCGAAAAATGAAAATGCAAAAATGGGAAATTGCTGCATCAGGGAGAGATTAAAAAGATACAAAATCACCAAATAACCATTTAACCAGCACAGATACGATTTCTAAAATATGGTATTAAATGGTTGTTGTCAATATCACATATTTGTTCCTTGCACTTCTATCTACACCTAAAAAGCTTGGAATAAGCTGTGTGACTCTTATTTTACCCTAAAGGGTTTCAAAGATGAAAGAGAATTTGCAAAAAGTTCATCAGAAGCTTTAGAAGTTCAAGCGAGGCCAAGGCAAAGATCTGGCTCGGAGGCATCTGCTCTAAAACCAGTGTACGTAAAAATAACTACCTTTTGGAATATAGGTGGAAATTTGTGTGTGGGATTTTATTTTTTATTATTTTTTTTTTATGGTTCTAATTTACATAATGTGGTCAAAACCTAGTGTATGTATGCTAACCCGCTTTACAACTGAAAGGTTTTTTTTGGTTTGCATAACAATCCTTTAACAGTTTCCCTGCCAAGGATGTATCGGATCAGTCTTGGCAGGCAACTCGGTGGTCAAGGACGTACCTCGTATGGCCTTGCCACCAATGGCTGGATCAGTGTAACAGGTAGAGATTAAAGCCATGCTTGTTTTTTCCTGCAGTTTTCATTCCCAAGCCTATTTCTAAGTACTGTAACTCATAATATATCACATGTAGACTGTACATGGTCCCAGGGAGAAGATGGCATGCACAGTAGTCCATGTTATCAACCCCCTACCCCCATCAATCAGCGAGCATTCTTGCTCTCTTCATCCAGGTCACAGTGCCAAATACGTTACATCAAACGCAACACAAACAATAGTTTACCTTTTAACACTGTCCCTATCATGTCCATACCCAATCTATACAGTAAAACATACAGACCACTAGCAGTACCATTACATGCTGCAGTAATAGTGATATCACTTGAGAGCAATATCTAATATATTTGACATAGTGACAAAACTTTAATCGGTGAGAGAAGGCATTTTTTACTCATTGACTTTCGCCATAAGTAATGGTTTTCAGTTACTGCAGATTTTCAGACACATGTAAGGGTTTTGTTTTTGCCCATATTATGGCTGCAACACGTGGGCCTCTTTTTTGGTTCATTGGAACATGAGGTACGACGCTCTGACTCGTTTTCTGATAAACAGCAGGCGGTTCAGGCGTTGTCTTCCTAATACGGGACTAATAAAGCCCCAAATTATACCGGTCTGAACGCTGCTTTAGATGATGGATTATATGAGGTTCAGGGATTTCTCTGTTAATTAGGATTATGGTTTGTAGAGGGGGGGATGGCAATTATTGTATATTCTACATAATTCCCAATTTGTGCGTGAGAAAGTTATTTAATGCATTCCCGCAATTTTTTTCATTTCTTTACCACATGCAGCATTGAATGTAAGACGTGTGGAATGAACTCCTTGCATCTTAGTTTCTTACAGACTATATTTACTTGTATAAGGTCTCTGCTACAGTATGCATTTTAATCACAAATTAGGAGTTTTGTCCAATTTTGCTAATAATATATTGCTGCAATGTTGTGGATCAGGAGAGTCCAAATCGGTGAAAGAAGAAAAAAAAAACTTGGAGGATGTACATGAGCATATCTGTTAAATATAGTAATCTCGGAAACCCCTTTAATGCTTTCAGGGTGGGTTAATAATTTGCTGTACTCAATACTAGGGATGAGCGAATCGACTTAGGATGAAACATCCGAGGTCGATTCACATAAAACTTGGTTCCAAACTTGGTGCCTCCTAAACGCTTGCGGCTCTAAAGAATCTTCGGCTCAGTGCTGCGCAGCCTGCTGTGTCTGCTCTGTGCTACTGCTGTTGATAGTGTAGCGTGGCCGAGCTCTGTTCGTTCCGCGGTACAGGAGCTTTTGTTTCCTGTACCCGGCCGGACTGACAGGAAGTGCTTACTTAGTGTGCACTTCCTTTCAGTCCGGCCGGGTACAAGAAACAAATGCTCCTGTACCGCGGACCGAACAGAGCTCGGCCACGCTACACAGGCTACACTAGAGGTGACAAGGGAGGGGGGGGGTGTAGAATGAGAGTGACAAGGGAGGGGGGTAGAATGAGAGTGACAAGGGAGGGGGGTAGAATGAGAGTGACAAGGGAGGGGGGTAGAATGAGAGTGACAAGGGAGGGGGGTAGAATGAGAGTGACGAGGGAGGGGGGGTAGAATGAGAGTGACGAGGGAGGGGGGGTAGAATGAGAGTGACGAGGGAGGGGGGGTAGAATGAGAGTGACGAGGGAGGGGGGGTAGAATGAGAGTGACGAGGGAGGGGGGGTAGAATGAGAGTGACGAGGGAGGGGGGTAGAATGAGAGTGACGAGGGAGGGGGGGAGAATGAGAGTGACGAGGGAGGGGGGGGGAGAATGAGAGTGACGAGGGAGGGGGGGAGAGTGACAAGGGAGGGGGGGGGAGAGTGACATTTTTTTTAAAATAACCACTTTGGGTGGCATTGTGTGTATAATATCTATGTATCTGTTTAACTTTATATTTTAATTCACTTTCCTTTTTTTTTTACTTAAAAAAAGTATTTTAAAAGTATTTGGGCAAAAATGCAGTTTCGGTCAAGGGCATCCGGAATTTTCGGTTTCGGACCAGAATTTTCATTTCGGTGCACCCCTAGTAATAACTTTACAAATTAATTTGTACTGTGTGGTACCTTTTGAACCGAACCAGAGTTCGGGAAATGGTTTTTCTCAGTACAAATTAATTTATGACGTTATTACCCAAAGTCTCACGAGACTTGGCGGAGAAATAACTTTGGCTCATCGGAGCCAATACATTCTAATACTGTACGGAACTCCTGCTCCGCACAGTATTGGAACAAAGTTTTATACGAATCAACTTCGCTCATCCCTACTCAATACATAGACTAGTGGGGGGGTATATAAATATTGTTTGCTCATGCGAGCCGAGCAGTATGGGGACTCATAAATACAATTTGGGACTTGTTACATTTTGATATTTACACATGATTTGCATACTTTTTATGCAATTTTATTATGTTGTATATACTAGGCAAGAGGAAGCAGTTCGGGGAGTTTTTGCCTCAGAAGACTTCTATACTTTTCCTTCTACACTTGTTGGTGAATCCAGCACATTGAAAGTGAACTTAAGGAACAACTCTTTCACAACGTATTTGGTAAGTGTTACAGTTCTTGTATTGGAGCTGAATGACTCCATTTGGGATCTCCATCAAAGATTTCGTCAAAAATAGCACAGAAAAGTCCACAAAAAAAAAGTTCTCCCGAATGAAATGCATTATAGCCAATGGGATCTGTTAGAAATGCTGGATTTGGCACATAACTGACTGGAACAGATGTAAAAGTTTCCTTTAAAGGGGTATTCTCATCACATACAATGGGGGCATATCTCTAGGATATGCCCCCATTGTCTGATAGGTGCAGGTCCCATCTCTGGGACCAGCACCTACAAGAAGAACAGAGGGGGAGCGCTGTGGCTGGAGTATCCCGGGTTTCCTGGGGTCCATCCACCACCAAGTGCTGCTCCCATACAAGTGAACGGGGGCGCACCACTCACGCGAAGCCCTGCTCCCATTCATTTCTATGGGGAAGACTGAAATGGCTGAGCCAGCGCTCGGCTATTTTCGGCGGACTTTTTGAAAAGAATAGAGGGCTGCTGCGCAAGCAGTGCGCCCTCCATTCATTTCTCTGCTCAGTTCTCGTGGTAGGTGCAGGTGCACCTTTGGGACCCGCACCTATCAGACAATGGGGGGCATATCCTAGCGATTTTCCCCCATTGTCTGTGAAAGTTAACTAAAGCTTTTTTATATGAAGTTTTAATATGTTAAAACTTCAAAAAAGGGTTTAGTTACTCTTTATGCAAATTATGTAAAGTGTGTGCATCTAAAGCAGCCAGGGCCAAATGTGTAGCTGTAATTTATTTTTTGTTACCATTTTGTTTTATCCTTTTATAACTCAAAACTAGTATTGTGGCAGGACAGCTTGAAATAGTCCAGGAAATATAGGTTGTTGTTTTTTTTTTTTTTTTTGTATATATAAATGGGAGTCAATTGCAAACTAAAGCAACAGTTCTGTGTGTAGTGTGGTGTATTCTCTATTTTTTGTTACATGTTTGTATGCATGATTCAGTAACATCAAAGTCACACTTAAGGTATGGTCACGAGACAGATTAATTTTTTTCCTACTCGTTTTACATTTTAATGCAGCGGTTCTTCCCGCAGCTTCAACCCCATTTTATGGGGCTAATCCTCAGTATGGACATGCGCAATGACTTCTGGTAGTGACCCAGCAGAAACTATAGCAAATAAAAGGAGATGTACTTCAGATCTGGTCTGTAAAACCAAGCAGAAATAACCCGCTGGGAGATAGAAAGCGGTACAGCCTCCCAGTGACAACAAAGGGAAGCAGATTCTGTGCACAATATTCAGTGTGAATGAGGCTGTATTTCAGGCTCATAGCTCAGATATTTGTAATGTAAGCAAGAATACGCATTCGGTGAGAGTTGGCCTTAAAGGGGTTTTCCCATCCCAGACAATAGGGACATATCGCTAGGATATGCCCCCATTGTCTGATAGGTGCGGGTCCCACCTCTGGGACCCGCACCTACAATGAGAACGGAGCGGGGAAATAAACGGAGGGCGCACTGTGCATGTGCAGCAGCTCTCCATTTATTTCTATGGGGCCGCCGAAAAAAGCTGGCTCAGTTATTTCGCTGGCTCAGTTATTTCAGTCTGCCCTATAGAAATTAATGGGAGTAGGGGCCACGCGTGCGCAGTGAGCTCCCATTCACTTCTATAGGAGCAGCGCTTGGTGGTTGATGGACCCTGGGAAATCCGGGGTCCTCCAGCCACAGCTCTCCCTGCTCCGTTCTCGTTGTAGATGCGGGTCCCAGTGGTCCTAGCGATATGCTCCCATTGTCTGTGATGGGAATACCCCTTTTAAAGGGGTTGTCTCACTTCAGCAAGTGACATTTATCATGTAGCGAAAGTTTAATACAAGCCACTTTCTAATGTATAGTGATTGTCCATATTGCTTGCTTTGCTGACTGGATTCATTTTCCCATCACATTGTACACTGCTTGTTTCCATGGTTATGACCACCATGCAATCCATCAGCAGTGGCCATGCTTGCACACTGTAGGGAAAAATGGTGCCGACCTTTCTGGTGGCCAGGACCATGGGAGTGCACATAGGACGGTGCTTGTATTAATTGTCTCTACATGATAAATGTTATTTGAAGTGAGACAACCCCTTTAAGAGCAATTGTCTCAGTGGTGAAAGTGATTAATATTTCCTTCTGCATGAAATCTGCATGACATGTTGTTTACTAAGAAAAATAATCTGCATGAGCATGTGTTTAAAAGACAAACCTTGTGTTAACTTCCAGCTGAGATTTGTAAGTCCAAAAGAACCATTTCACATGAAGCATTCAAAGTATTCCCTTAGGTAAGTGAGTTTGTTCTTACTGTGCGGGTACGGCCACACGTGGTGTATATGCTTCAGATTTTCCACAGTGGAATTGTATGCCAAAAGTGGATGAGTTTCCCCAACAAAATCTGTCTATAACTTGATATGTGGTGCGTATTTTTTTTATCTTTGGCATGTCCGTTTTCGCTGTGGATTTCGCCCCTGCAGTGCTGAGGGGGAAATCCATCGAAAATCGGCATGTAAACCATGAAGCTATGTGAGTAGAATCCCCAGCATATTTTCCACAAGAAAATACACCACCTGTGGCTGTGCCCTAAATGTGAGACTAATAAATGTCATCGTTACTGGGGAAAGGACATGACAGGGATCTATTCTATATCACTCAGGAGCACCTAGTCCTCGTGAGGGCATTCCTATACATATGCCCAAATTGAGTCTGCTTAAAACCTTTATTATTCAGGACTATGTGGTCCTAGCGGACCTAACCACAGTATTTTCTCTGACAAGGGTGACCCTGTCTGGTGCCTGCCTCCTACTAAATAAGCTCTGCTGTACCCCTAGCATGTCCTCCGTCCCAATATGACAGGGTTCCATTTAAGGACTCATCGGGGGACCATATGTTTATCTCCTTGGGTGATTGGGTACATGGCAAAGCTGTGAGATGGCTTACATTAGGCTGATCTTGCATCTAGTGCAAATGTAGCTGGTTGCATATGGCAAATGCATTGAGATGGTTATTTAAAATGTAATCTTCATTAGAATAGTACGTTAAGGACTGGCAGAATGACAGCTCTGTTCGTTGGATAGCCCTAGATAAATATGCAAACAGAGGAGCACAGCATTGATGTAATTTCAGAAGTTCTCACCAGTCATGCTACTGGGACCATGACCACCCTCACTCCTTTTCGCTAATCCAACTGATGGTCTCAGTGAAAGTGTTTTAAGAGGTTGTCAAATTTACAATTTTAGTTTACTCATCTGCTGTGGGGTCAGTACAGTAACTTGCCTCACCTTCACTAGCCTCTCCAATCCAGCAATGACAGAACTTCTTCCCTGGTCTGCAGCCATTGAGGTGGTGTTGTGGCTGCAGCGGTGACATCCCATATTCCACCGTAGCCAATCTGTGGTCTTGTGCAGTACACCACTTTAGCCATTGATTTGCTGCAGAGGTAAATGGGACATCTGGTTTGCAGCCACGGTAAAACCTCACTAACTGCAGTGTGGTGAAGAGGAAAGAGTGCGCGCCCCCCCCCTTCCCCATGCCAGATTAAAGGGGGTTCTCCAGGCTTTCTCTATTGATGATCTATCCTCAGTATATCAGATTGGCGGGAGTGCCAGCTTTATGGGTAAACTATGCACACATGCCGTCTCCCATCTCTTTCTGTCTGCTGCGGTATGTCTATGGAACAGCAGCAGTGGACAGGAAGAGAGAAGGGAGACTGTGCGTGCCATCTCCTCATACGGCTGATCGGCGGGGATGCTGGGTGTCGGACCCCCACCTTCGGTTATTGATGACTTATCCTGAGTATAGCTCATCAATAAAAAAAAGCCCGGACAACTCATTTAATATAATAACATTTTACATGTTTCTAAACTAAACTTTGTCTTAATCTAAAACTCCAGACGAATGGAGATAAAGACTCTGGGCAAGAAATAGTATACATAGAATTACTTCAAAAAAGTATATTCCGAAAACCATCCACCCAATCTAATCCATTACAAAAATACATAGTGTTCACATCGGTTAATATGTGGTTATGGAAGATGTTTTTGTTGGAAGGGTTCCTTTACAGTTTCCAGTCACCTGCCAATATGCTAACAGGACAAACTTCAATAGCAGACTGGAGAAAGAGCAACTCAGAAGACCCGGATTTAAAGTAGTGTGTGTGTGTGTGTGTGTGTGTGTGTGTGTATACAGTTGCAAGAAAAAGTATGTGAACCCTTTGGAATGATATGAATTTCTCCACAAATTGGTCATAAAATGTGATCTGATCTTCATCTAAGTCACAACAATAGACAATCTGTCACGGAAGGTGCACAGAAAACTAGAAGACACAAAATGAAGATCCGACTGACTGGATCCAAAACTAAGGAACCAAAGGAAGAGCCCTGCAACAGACCTGGCTCTCTCCCTAACTGCTCAGCCTATGCAAAAATCTCAATGGTAGATGATCGCATATCCTCGTTCCTCGACTGTATAACATCTGAACACCCTATAATAGGGGACACGACCACCGGCTCCCTACACTAGATACGGAGGGAGTCGGGGTCACCTGGGATCCAGCAAACAGGAAAACACGAATGAACAAAACTTATCTGTAGAAGACTCAGTAGTAGCATCCAGCATGCACACACTCCAGGAAGTTGTATAAACCGCAAAGTGATGCAGTATGGGAAGGGATTTAAAGGGATGCAATCAGTGCAACTACATGACAGCTGAGAGAGGCTAACGAGATGAGAAAAGGAAAGCAAAACAAAAGGAACCTCAAGGAGGAGGTTCTGAACGTCTGTCAGAGCTTCTCAGATGTCTGGTGGTGACACAATCAGTCTGCTTATACTAATAACACACACAGAATTAAATGTTACCATGTTTTTATTGAACACACCATGTAAACATTCACAGTGCAGGTGGAAAAAGTATGTGAACCCTTGGATTTAATAACTGGTTGAACCTCCTTTGGCAGCAATAACTTCAACCAAACGTTTCCTGTAGTTGCAGATCAGACGTGCACAACGGTCAGGAGTAATTCTTGACCATTCCTCTTTACAGAACTGTTTCAGTTCAGCAATATTTTTGGGATGTCTGGTGTGAATCGCTTTCTTGAGGTCATACCACAGCATCTCAATCGGGTTGAGGTCAGGACTCTGACTGGGCCACTCCAAAAGGCGTATTTTCTTCTGTTTAAGCCTTTCTGTTGTTGATTTACTTCTATGCTTTGGGTCATTGTCCTGTTGCAACACTTGTCTTCTGTTGAGCTTCAGCTGGTGGACAGATGGCCCTAAGTTCTCCTGCAAAATGTCTTGATAAACTTGGGAATTAATTTTTCCTTCGATGATAGCAATAAGTCCAGGCCCTGACGCAGCAAAGCAGCCCCAAACTATGATGCCTCCACCACCATACTTCACAGTTGGGATGAGGTTTTGATGTTGGTGTGCTGTGCCTCTTTTTCTCCACACATGGGGCCAGATTTATCATGACTCTGACAGCTCACTCCACTTTCACATATGGCTAAAGTCAGTTTTAGCCAAGTCAGATTTATGATCGGCCCTTTAAGACTGTAATAAATGTGGTTTGATGGTAGCAGTTTATCTATCAGTAAGCAGCTTTACAAAAGTCACACATCTTTACAAAAAAGTCGCAAGTTTTTCTGAAAAAGTCGCATGTTCTATTAAAAAGTCTCATAAGATGAGCATGGTCCTCACTGGAGTGAAATTGTGACTTTTGTGTGACTTTTTTAATAGTCCCAATAGTAAATCTGTCGAGATTCATTTACATGAGAACACGCCCACTTTCAGAAAACTGGCGAGCATAGTGCAGAGCAGAAAAAAGTCACAAATTTTTGCGCAGTTTAAGCGATTGTGCAAAAATTTGCGACTTTTTCACTCCATTATTCTGACTTGAGTTAATGATAAATCTGGCCCATAGTGTTGTGTTTCTTCCAAACAACTCAACTTTTGTTTCATCTGTCCACAGAATATTTTGCCACTACTGCTGTGGAACATCCAGGTGCTCTTGTGCAAACTGTAAACGTGCAGCAATGTTTGGACAGCAGTGGCTTCCGCTTCGGTATCCTCCCATGAAATCCATTCTTGTTTAGTGTTTTACGTATCGTAGATTCGCTAATAGGGATGTTAGCATATGCCAGAGACTTTTGTAAGTCTTTAGCTGTCACTCTAGGATGATTCTTCACTTCATTGAGCAGTCTGTGCTGTTCTCTTGCAGTCATTTTTACATGATGAACACTCCTAGGGAGAGTAGCAGCTGTGCTGAACTTTCTCCATTTATAGACAATTTGTCTTACCGTTGACTGATTAACAGCAAGGCTTTTGGAGATACTTTTATAACCCTTTCCAGCTTTATGCAAGTCAACAATTCTTAATCGTAGGTCTTCTGAGAGCTCTTTTGTGCGAGGCATCATTCACATCAGGCAATGCTTCTTGTGAAAAGCAAACCCAGAACTGGTGTGTGTTTTTTATAGGGCAGGGCAGCTGTAACCAACACCTCCAATCTCATCTCATTGATTGGACTCCAGTTGGCTGACACCTCACTCCAATTAGCTCTTGGAGATGTCATTAGTCTAGGGGTTCACATACTTTTCTCGCCCAGTTTCCTTGGGGGACACAGAAGACCTTGGGTATAGCTCATCTCCATAGGAGGCGTGACACTAAGTGAAGACTGTTAAGCCCCTCCTCCACAGCTATACCCTCAGCCTGGAGAGAGAGACTGCCAGTTTTTGCTTAGTGTCCAAGGAGGCAAGACACTCCCTGCTCTGCAGGGCTGTTTTCTCCTTTATTGTTTTAAAATTTTTGATTTTTACTTTTTCTTTTCTTTTTGTTCCAGAATACGGGACAACAGAGACGCACATGACCTCTCTGTTTCTCCCGGGGTTGAGCTGCGCCAGTGCCGGTCATCCGCACTGCTGCGGACCAGGGCAGCCCAGCTCCCCTGCATCCCGCCAGCGCAAGGGTCGCCCGCACGCCAAGCCCCTCTTCCAGCGTCCTGCCACTACGGTGCCAGTAGCTGAAGGGGCGACCCTGCTGGAACGGACCGAGGGTGAAGACATCTGTGGTGAGAGAGTGGCTTCTCCAGCCCTACGTCCCCTCCCTCCCCGGTCTCCTGCGTGACTGACCCCCATACTGGTAGCCTATCCGAGCAGAGTGGCTATAGGGTGGCCCTGCTGGACCTAGGGTGGTCCCTGGGGTGCCGCAAGGCGGCAATCTGCTCCCTCTCTTCCCCGCCATAGATCATACCGCTGGTGCAGGACGCGCGCAAAGAGGGGGCGCTTACCGGTGCGCTGCTCAGGACCTGCTGCCGCTCCTGACGGCATGGGTAATCCTGGGCGCCGCCAAAATTTAGTCCAGGCTTCGCGGCCTGCTGGCCCGCACCATCCGGTGCTCCTTCCTCGGGCCCCTGACTCTTCCGGGCCGCGGGGTGGGCACCCGCGGTCTGCATTGCATGTGCGCACTATGCTCTAACTAGGCCGGCCGACCATCCGTCCGGTTGGCCGGACGCCGCAAATTTGGGCCCAGACATCGCGGCCTACTGGGCCGCACCTCCACGCTCCTCTCGGGTCCCTGATTCTCCCGGCTGCCGGGTGGGCTCCCGCAGCCGGCATTGGATAGTGCTGTGTTCCAACAGGTCCCGGCCGGCCGTCGGTGCATTCCGGCCGGCCGGGGCGCTGCATAGTTTGTTCAGGCTTCGCGGCCTGCTGCGCACTTCCGGCGCTCGGGTTGGGCACCCGCGACCGGTACGGGGGCTCCCGCAGCCGGCTTAGGCCGGCCGATACTTTAAATACTTGCGGCCCCGGTCAGCCGGGCGACGCTAAAATTTAGGCCCCGGCTTCACGGCCTACTAGGCCGCAACATTCTGGCCTCTGGGGGGGGGGGGGGGGGCGGGAACTCTCCAGGCGCGGATTCTTCCCGCCTGGAGGTTCCCCCACCCCCAGGGGTTCGCTGCGCCGCCCACAGGCCAGATGCCTGTTAACCCTTTGGGTACTGGCCGGCTCCTGAGGGCCTGTGCCCCTGTATGGTGGCCCCCTTTCTGCCTCAGGGAGGCTGTAATATTAATAAATAAATAGTAATGATAATAATGATAATAAAAAAATAAAAAAATTCTATTATTTTGTTTTAAATAACTGGACTTGTGGGCTGCGCAGGACGCGGCAGCCTCATCATTCAGTACTGCTGTCTGTATGCATGCCCCCCTCTCTTAGGCGGTGTGTCGTGTTCCCCGGCCGCGGCGCCTCCCAGGCGTTTTTTCTAGCCCTCTCCCGGGATTCGGCGCTTGCCAAGTGCATGCAGATTTTTTTTCTGACCAGACTTCGTCACCCACTCCAGTTCTGGTGGCTGCAGGTGCATGACCCTCCTTCCTAGGCGGAATACTGCACTCTCCCTGGCTGCGGCCTGGCCTCGTGCATGATCCCCCTTTTCTAGGCGGACTGCTGCACTCTCGCCGGATGCTGTGTTGGCCATATGCACGACCCCCTTCCACAGGCGGGACGCTGCACTCACTGGATTCGCTGCCGGCTATGTGCATGAACCCTTCCATAGGTGGAATATTGCACTCTTACCGGATACGGTGCTGGCCATGTGCATGAACCCCTTCCATGAGAGGTATACTGCACTCTCCCCGGATAAGGAGGTATACTGCACTTTCCCCGGTTACGGTGCCGGCCATGTGCACGTTCCCCTTCCATAGGCGGAACACTGGATTCGCTGCCGGCCATGTGCATGAAACCTTCCATAGGCGGAATACTGCACTCTCACCGGATACGGTGCCGGCCGTGTGCGTGAACCCCTTTCATAGGTACACTGCACTCTCACTGGATCCGTTGCAGGCCATCTGCATGACCACCACCCCTCCCCCCCCCCCCCCTTCCGTTGGCGGTGTGCCGCACTCTCACTGGATTCGCTGCCGGCCATGGACATGTCTCCTTTCCTCAGGCGACATACGTGCACTCTCATCCATGGCGGCGCTCTCACTGGATGCGTGGCTGGCCATGTGCATGACCCCAACATTTCTGGGCGGAATACTGCACTCACTGGATGCGTTGCCGGTCATGAGCATGCCCTCTAACTTGGGTGGAATGCTGGCACTTCCATTGGATACGGTGCTGGTCTTGTGCATGGCCCCCCATTATTCCATGGGCGGCATTTTGCACGCTCACACGATCCACGGCTGTCCTTGTTTATGCTGTGCTGGACTGGTACACGTCCCCCTTCATTGGCGGAGTGGTGCACTCTCACGACATTCGGTGTTGGGTGGATTTTTGCACAATCACTTAATGATAGAATAACCTGTGCATGCCCCCTTTCACTAAAGTGGACCTTCCTGCGTTCTGCTGGATATGTGCGGCCATGGGCATGGCCCCCTTCTGGGCGGAGTATGGTATGTCCTACCTTTCCGGAGTAGGTACTGGCCTTGGCATCCTCCCCTTTTTTTGGGCAGGCCTCTGCAGTGGTTGCCAGGTACATTTTCCCCCTTTTCTGGGCGGACTGTTTGCGTTCCATCGCATGCCGTACTAGTCTTGTGCATGACTACCTTTCGGGTAGCACTTTGCACTCCCATTGTTCCGGTTGGACTCTGGCTGATTCTTCGCTGAGTGACTATTTTTTGCAGTGGGCGGACTTTCTTGTGCGCTCTATGCGTTGTTTGGGCCGTGTATGCCTTCTCCTCCCATAGGTGGGTTGGCCTTCTCACTGCTTACGGGGCTACTCGTCCGTATGCCCCCCTTTATCCTGAGATGTACTTTTTTCTCTTGGGATATGGTGCTTCCAGCAAGCCTTGCACTATTCTCTAAAGAGCTCATTCGGTCCAACTGTGTGGGCCTGAGGTGGTGTCCAACAAACAGCAGATGAATGCCCAATGTATTCAAAGGTATATACCTTTTTTTATAAGTAGACGGGCTCTACTTGTTCGCTACTGCACCTAGCTGGGTGGTACTCATTCCTTTCGTGGCCCTTCCGCCCGGGGTGTGTTCGTGGTCCCTAGATACGTACCCATTCGTCCTCCCGCGGCATTGTTCCCCTGCGCTAGTGGTCACATGCTCGGGAGTGCTGTTGTCTGCAGCGCCTCTCGAATTCTTCGTTGGCTCGTGCAGGACTGCGATTCCCTTGCCTGCTGCAATTTCCTCCTCTTCGGATGCAGTGTGGTATGAGTCCTTCCTCTTGGCGCCTCTGCGCTTCTGTCTGATCTGCTGCCAGGTTCGGGCTGCTATTCTCTGGAAGGTCACCCAACTTCTCTTGGGTGCTCGATTACCCAGGTCCGGAGGACCTCCGCCTTGGGTTCTCCAAGGTATTCGCCTTCTGCGAGGCGGTGGACCGGGCGTCTCTGTGTAGCGGGTTCTGCTTTTCAGCTGGCCTATGGCTTCCCTGTTGCCCACTCCTCCTCCTTTCGGTTGGAGGGTGTTATGCCGGCCTCTGTCTCCACTGCCTTATCTCGCCGGCTTTGTTTGGCTCCCGCTCGGTACGGATCACTCCGATGTGGCTTCCCGCCGGACTTCAGAGGCTGTTCTTTCACTGTCCTCCCCTCTGGGGAGAGCATGGTTGTTCATGTGGATGGTTCCGGTGTTCCTTTTGGCCTCGTGCTGTCTCCCTGGTTCACACTGGCTGTATTAGCTGTGTGCCTATTTACCGAGTCTACCGCGTGCTGTCCTCCCGCTGAGTGCAGATTGCATGGTCCTGCTGTAGACTTGCCTTCTTGATAACTTGGGGGGACTACCTTTTTCGATCCAGATTGTCCTTTGATCTCCCACACCGGGGCTGTACAACGTGGTTACATCAGCATGGACTTTTGCCTGTCTTCTCCTGGTATCTGGCGGATCCTTTGGGTTCTTTCCATCTGTCCTCTGCTCCCCCACTCGGGTGGATACGGGACAACGTTGTTCGAGGGCCGACGGGGCTAGTTTTGTCGACCCTTCTGCCCGTGTTACTGGTCTGCGCCTGATCACATTGGGTTTTCGCCCGCTTGCCAGGCGACTCCAGCGGGTTCGCTACTGTCCACTCCTGGCTGTGTTTCGTCCAGGATCTGTCGTAAGGCTTAGGGTTTTTTTGTATGGGGTTCTGTGGGAAGCTGTGCATTCCCCACTCTGAATTTCTCTCCCCATGGTTCTGTCTTTTACTTGGGGTGTCAAGTGTCGGCGCTGTTCTTCCTCTTCCAGCGTTCCCGGCCCTCTGGGCCTGCCAAGACCTTCTTCCTCGGAGTGGCTCTTTGGTTCCTCTGTACTGTCCTTCGGTACCGCCCTGGGACTATATACTGAGCTCTCGGCGCTCCAATCTTGTCCTTGGGGCAGTTACAGAGGTTCTCTCTACCCCTTCTGTCCGGTACGGTTGTGTTCTGTATCAGTCGTGTCTCTGACAGGTGCCGGAATGGCCCTTTTTTTGTTACGAGCCTTCTGTCTTTTCCGGGACAGGGCTGTTCTACATCCCGTTTTTCTTCGTTCCTTCCTTCCTTCTGAAGGTGGTGTTTGCCTTTCGCTTCAACACCTCACCTATTTGGACGTTGTTTGGGCCTTGCCGTTTTTTTTTACTTGGAGATCTCCGACTCTTGTAGATGTTCGGCCTCTTGGGTTTCCAGGAGGTCTGTGCATAGGGTTGACGGACTCCAGGGTGGTTGTCCTCCGCTTGCTCAGATTGGCTATTGCTGAGGTTTCCGCACCAAGGGCAGGATTCTGTCTTGGTGTCACCGTTCATTTCACCAGAGCGGTCGGTGCCTCCTGGGCCGGAGGCATTGGGCTTCGGCCATGCATTTGGGCAAGGCGGCCACAGGTCTACCTTGCACGCCTTGACAAGTTCTACAGGGTGCATACTCTGACTTTGGCAGATGCTGCCTGCCCCGCCTGGGTTTGCGGGCGGCGGTTCATTGATGCCTTTCGGGTGCTTCACCTTGGTGCTGTGGTCCCTCCCCCTTTTGGACTGCTTTTGAACGTCCCAAGGTCTTCTGTGTCCCCCAAGGAAACTGGGCGAGAAAACGAGATTTTTGTATAACTTACCAGTAAGTTTGCCTTTTCTCACTGCTTGGACACGCAACTGGCAGTCTCTCTCTCCAGGCTGAGGGTATAGCTGTGGAGGAGGGGCTTAACAGTCTTCACTTAGTGTCACGCCTCCTATGGAGATGAGCTATACCCAAGGTCTTCTGTGTCCCCCAAGGAAAGAGCGAGAAAGAGATTTTACTGGTAAGTTATACAAAAATCTCGTTTTTCCACCTGCACTGTGAATGTTTACATGGTGTGTTCAATAAAAACATGGTAACATTTAATTCTTTGTGTGTTATTAGTTTAAGCAGACTGATTGTCTATTGTTGTGACTTAGGCTACTTTCACACTAGCGTTCGGCTGTCCGCTTGTGAGCTCCGTTTGAAGGGGCTCACAAGCGGACCCGAACGCTTCCGTCCAGCCCCAATGCATTCTGAGTGGACGCGGATCCGCTCAGAATGCATCAGTCTGGCGGCGTTCAGCCTCCGCTCAGCAGGCGGACACCTGAACGCTGGCCGTGCGGAGGCGTGCAGATCCGATCAGACTTACAATGTAAGTCAATGGGGACGGATCCGTTTGAAGATGACACACTATGGCTCAATCTTCAAACGGATCCGTCCCCCATTGACTTTCAATGTAAAAGTCTGGACGGATCCGTCCAGGCTAATTTCACACTTAGAATTTTTTTTGACAATATAATGCAGACGGATCCGTTCTGAACGGAGCCACCGTCTGCATTATATGAGCGGATCCGTTCAGAACGGATCCGCTCGAACGCTAGTGTGAAAGTAGCCTTAGATGAAGATCAGATCACATTTTATGACCAATTTGTGCAGAAATCCATATCATTCTAAAGGGTTCACATACTTTTTCTTGCAACTGCATATATACACCTACATTCCTAAGTGTATACATAAAGCTAGTCATACAGTCTTGCAGGATGTGAACCATGTATAGTAGCACCTTCATCAGAGTGCTGAGCAGCCTGTCTGGGCTGAATATATCATATGAAACTGCTGCTCATATTCCCACTGTCCCAATAAGCGATATTGCTGTATTTGCACATGGTTGCTTAAGTGCTATTAAAAAATTAAATGCACTTTGTTTTCCTCTTATGATCCTGCATTTGATTTAATGGTATAATATGCTATACATGGAAGTAAACAGCTTTATCAGTTAGTAGTGTAGGGAACGGCAGGGTCCGACTGGGACCTTTTTAAAGAGGTTATGTGAAGCATTGGCATTTCACTAGGATATGCCACAATGTCTTGATATCTGCTGGGCCCACCTCTGGGACCCACAGCAATCTTTAGAACCGAGCCTGTAAACTGAATTAGAGCTGCAGCCTTCCATTCATTTCTATAGGACTGCTGAAAATGGGCAAGCACTGCCTCTGCTGTTTCTGTCAGTCCCATAGAAGTGAATGGAGCGGTGGCTGCACTTGCACGGTGCTCTTCCCATTTATTCCTATGGGACTTCTGAAAACAGCTGAGTGCACTGCTTGGCTATTTTCAGCACTCCCATAGAAATGAAAGGAGGCATGCGTGGTCCACTCTCCTTCACTTTGTGGGCTCCATTTTCGAGAGGGCTATCTGACATTGGTGTAATATCCTTGTGATATGCCACCAATGCTTAAGATGACACAACCACTTTAAAATTGTCCTGGAAGAAAACAAAGTGGTCCCATGTTGTAGGCGGATCCACATTGACAGATGACAGGGCCAACATAAGTTAGGTGGGCTAGCAGTCTCTCCCTCAAATCCCTTTCACCCTGATAGAGCTCTATTAGGGTGAATAAGACAAGGGATTAAAAGATCCCAGGTTCTAGCCCCTAAAGGGGGAAATAGTTATTAAATAAAAAGTTTAAAAATAAGTATAAATCACCCCCTTTCCCAATAATTACATATATAATTAATAAATAAATATATTACATAACTCCACGTCTGAAAAGTCCAAACTATTAAAATATTTTTAAAAATCTCCTATGCAGTGAACGTCTTAGGCTACTTTCACACTAGCGTTCGTCGGTCCGCTCGTGAGCTCCGTTTGAAGGGGCTCACGAGCGGACCCGAACGCCTCCGTCCAGCCCTGATGCAGTCTGAATGGAGCGGATCCGCTCAGACTGCATCAGTCTGGCGGCGTTCAGCCTCCGCTCCGCTCGCCTCCGGGCGGACAGCTGAACGCTGCTTGCAGCGTTCAGCTGTCCGCCCGGCCGTGCGGAGGCGAGCGGATCTGTTCAGACTTACAATGTAAGTCAATGGGAACGGATCCGCTTGAAGATGACACCATATGGCTCAATCTTCAAGCGGATCCGTCCCCCATTGACTTTACATTGAAAGTCTAAACGGATCCGCTCAGGCATCTTGCGCACTTAGAAATTTTTTAAGTTATTAATGCAGACGGATCCGTACTGAACGGAGCCTCCGTCTGCATTAATATGATCGGATCCGTTCAGAACGGATCCGATCAAGTGCAAGTGTGAAAGTAGCCTTAACAGAAAAAAAAAAAAAATCCACTGCGCGATTCGCCATATTTTTAGTCACCTTGTCCCCATAAAAAATAGGGTAGGACTGTTTGATTATGGGCCGGATGTTCCATAAAATGCGGAATGCACGCTGCTTTTTTGGTGGCTTATTTTTTTCGTGTGGTATAGTGTCACAATACTTTTTTATAGTATTGAAATAGTATTGGTATCGTGACAGCCCTAGTAGGGTCTATGTCCAGTCTGGCCCCTAGGGAACAATATATGGCTGGAGGAGTGCTCCCCTCATGGATACAACAGGGTCATAACTATTAGTCTACTGCGTTCTGCTATTAGCCAAATGGCACAATCCTATTATGTCCCATATTGGCTAGTAGTACAGTGGACCTGTCCCAATAATATAGTACCTTTATAATGTGGACCAGTCCCCAGATTATGCTGAACTATTTGTTTTATTTCATTTTATATGCAGCTAGATAGCTTTTATGTTATGTAGCCAAATTATGCAAAAAATCTCCTTCAAAAGTGTGTTCAAGTGAGATATATTTTTAGTTGACAGCATTAACATTTTATTACTGTTTGTATATCAGCAGGGGTTACTTTACTTCTGCATTACATTATATGTATGTTGCATCTAACATTATTCATTCATTTTTATAGAGCCCACCATTATATCAACCTGCCAGTGAAATTCAAACCCACATCTGCAGGCAGATTCGAATGCCACCTTGTTGTCCAGTCAGACGCCGGCGATATCTCTATTCCACTTGTTGGTGAAGCACTGATGAAGTGAAATGGAAATGGCGTGTAACACGAATATGCTGCTATGTAACGTTCATAATGTCCAAGTGCTGCACACGAACTGTACATGTTCAGTATTGATGCGCGTGCTTTTTACTAAAGCTGTTTGGTGGTGAATGGCTACTCCCAACCCCTCTGTTATTAGGATACAGGATTTTTAGGAGACACTGGGGAGTCGTGAATAACATTGAGAGTAAATTTGCATCCCTTTATGATACCGTTCAGCATCAGAGATATTCTAGCATTGCTATTTGCCAATACGATGCATAAACAGCGTTGTTGCCGATGCGTCCCTGGATGTCGCACTAAATCATCTTTACCTGCTGTAATGTGCAGTAATCTCTATGCTTAGAGTTCTCTAAACCCAGGCTGAATTTGCACCTTGAATTGTATGAATCTCCTATTGAAGGAGAAAAATCTTTCTTGAACTGGTGTTAATAACTCCAACATGTGAGTGCTTTAATATCTATGTGAGAGATTTTAGTCCAAAGATCTATTTCATTGTGCCTTTTGCTTTACTCTTTTTCAAAGGGGTGGGGGAATAGCAATTTTTAAGAACTGTAAATCCGTCTGTATTTTTATATTGCTTGTAAAACAGAAAAGTGTGATTTTTTTTTTTTTTTCCTTTTTGAAGTAGGTATATGTCTGTGTCTATTTATTTTCATGAAATAAACTGATTTGCGTCTTCACTGTCTACCATTCTTATTTACGGTAAATTTTTCTAGCTACTGCATGAAATAAAAGTAATATTTCAAGAGGTACAGGTCAATAAATCAGACTTGTATTGTGAAATATGACACAGGTAACATTGAAAGAAGGCGATTTGGAAGTCTTGTTCTAAAGTTTCAACAGGTATTATTTTATTGTGCTGACATATACCACAGCGCTTTAAGACATTATCACGTCTTTGGAGTGGGGAAGGAAACCTGCACAAACACGGGGAGAACATACAAACTCCATGCAGATGTTGCCCTTAGTCAAACCTAGGACGCCAGCGCTGCAATTCGCCAGTACTAACCACTGAGCCACTGTGCTGCCCACTCATAGACCTGTATATTTATATTTTTATCTAGTCCTGGTTATAACTTTAGCAGTTTTCCTTTAATCATTTATGACGGTAGCTGTAGTTTTGTAATGTATTTCTTTTACCTTTTTATTGATCCTATCTTCCGTTCTGGGCTGTGGTCACATGACCATGTTCATGCAGCTTTCTTATTTCCTGTGATGGTATGTCCATGGGCGTGTCAAAGCAGTGATAGGGGAGTGGTTATGTAAAAAGATGGGTGGGAGGAGCTAAAAACTAACTGGGTGGTGCTGAAGCTATGGCAGAGAAAGAAGTGCATCATGGGTTTGGTTGGACACAACAACAGGAAGTGCTACATACAGGATGGAAACAAACCAGAGTGATCATTTTACATGGTGAAATTGAGTCATAAGAGTCCACATTGAAAAAAAATGCATGAGGAAGATGTACACTAGGTAAGCAACTACATGAGCATATCTGTTAAAAACCATAGTAATCCCATAGTAAACATACCGCTACACCATGTGAGCCCGGCATAGCAGTTCTAATCTGGGACTGATCATTTGGGAAAGGAATTCAGTTTTCTCGCCCATATTCATTGGGGACACAGACCTTGGGTATAGCTATGTCCTCTAGGAGGCGTTGACGCTAGTAAAAGCTGTTAGCTCCTCCCCTGGCAGCTATACCCCCTCCTGCCTGGTGAGAGAGCTTCAGTTTTTCTCTAGTGTCAGGAGGCAAGACCTCCCTGCTCTGCATTTTTTTTTTTTTTTTTAGTTAATTTTTTTCTTTTTCAGATGGGGAAAACAGTGGTCGCCTTGCCTCCCTGTTCTCCCGGGGTCGAGTTGGGTCAGTGCCGGTAACCTGCACTGCTGCCTCCCCCACAGAAGACAAGGTGGACCAGGGCAGCCTCGCTCCCCTGTATCCTGCCAGCCAAGGGGTCACCTAGGTCTGCTAAAGAAAAGACCCTCCCGCCATACCAGACTCCTGCCACTCCGGTGCCAGCTGCTGAGGAGGTGACCTTATAGGCCCACTTAGGGGAGGGTGAAGAGATGAGGAGGAACATGAGGCGAGTACACGGGACTAGGTGAGTATGTTAACCCTCTCCCTCCCTCCCTATTTGGCAAGCATCTGGCTCTCTGCTGCCCCCTCCCTCCCCAGGCCAGACACCGGGTTTAATTTATCCTAGCCCTGGACCTTTGGTGGATTCCCTCCCCTCTGTGCCGACACAGTAAGTGCCCAGCATCGCCGGTGCTGGCAGAGCAGCGGCACTGACGTCTCCGCTTACTATGTGGATGTTACTGACACGGTCACATAGGGGGTTGATTGCCACTTCTCCTGCAGGCACTTTTAGGCACAGCAGGTGGCCAAGCGCACCGCTGTGCTCCGAATTATTTTTTACCTCTCTACAGGAGGGGAGCGGAGGAGGTTCCCGCTACCAGCGCCATAATCCGCCATTCCAGGGAGCGGGTGCTAAGCGCGCTGCTCCAGGAGAGAACCGCTATCACTGTCTCCGGGTGCAGTTAAATTTTAGGCCCCAGCTTCATTTTGGGCCTACCCCTTACTTCCTCTGGCCCACGCGCTGTTGTCCACAACCGGAAGGCACATGCAAATGGCACATACGTTCCGGGCGGCGCACTTCCCATTCTGTGCCCCAGCCGCCCTGACAGTACAGAGGAGGTGCATTCCAGTCGGCCGTGTCCATAACTTAGGCCCCGGGGGGGGCGGCGACTTCGGTCTGGTGCGAATTGTCCTGCCTTACTTCCCCCCTCCCCCAATAGCCTGTAGAGCCTCGCCCCCATTTTTTCAAGACAGTTAACCCTTCCTGGCCAGCCATCTCTTGAGGCTGACGTAGGGTTATGCCTATCTGCAGGGCAATGGGTTTAATGCTGCTGATTTAACCCCTTCCTGCCTCTTGTCACCTGAGGCTGGGCATCCCAGTTTTATTTAAAAATCAAATAAAGTCCATAAAGGATTCGGGTCCTGCACCATTAGGCCTCATCACCGCAGTGTCAGACTGGGCCCGTGTCCTAGCACGGACAGAGGACCTCTTAGTTCCCAATCCACCCTCGGGGGTCGCTTGATTGGTACTCTCCACCTGCGTAATCCAATGGTGGACCTCTGGACCTTCCCAATCACCCTCCGGGTTGTTTGGTTGATGAGCACTGCCTGTGCACTCCAATGCTGGATCTCCAGACTTCCCAATCTCCCTCCAGGTTCGTTTGGTTGATAAAGAACCGCCTGCACTATCCGGTGAGTGAACCTCTAGAAGTTCCCATTCCACCCCCGGGTAGTTTGGTTGATGACTCCCACCGGCGAGCCTGCGACTGCCATGGGCAAGGTTCTGAGAGGTAGGACTACACACAGCGGGCCAGAGCAGGATATTTTCCCCCTCTGTCACCTCCACACTCCCACCCTTCCTCCCTAGTGTCCCGCTCAGACGCACCCTCCCTCTCTGGAGACGTTCAGTCCTAAGGGGGGTGGGAATCAATTGTTCGGTCTCTGCCGTGATTCCAGTGCGATCTTCCAGGATGGCGTCAGAGGTAGACAGCAGTACTTGTATGCATTACCCCCTTCGTTTGGCGGGGTATTTGTACTACTACTGCAGTACTCCCTTGGATATTACCTCCCTCCATTGGGGTCTACCGCACTAGAACCTTTCAGTGCCAGCAGTAGGCGTTCCCCCTTTTAGTAGGTGGTGGCACTGCATTCCCACTGGGGACAGTACTATATGGATTAGCCTCTTTCATAGGTGGCGCTATGGCATTATCCCTGGTTCAGTGTTTACGGTCTGTCTTACCCCCTTACGTAGGTGGGGTATTGATACAGGACTCTCCATATGCCTTGCCCTTTCCGTAAGAGGCGTATTCTCTCTACTTGGATTCAGTTCCTGCTAGATGCATTACTGCATTGCCACACTTCATGGTGCAGTACTTGCACTACGACTGAGTGCAGTGCTTGCTGTAAGCATTTCCCCCTTTCTTGGTGGGATAATTGCAACATTGCCCCTTCCACAAGTGATCCACTACCGTGGGGAATGAGTGCACTTCACCTATGCCACGGCTATAGGTGCCTTTAGCGTTTTCTACAAGTGGAGCGTAGTGAGTATAGTCGCACGTTGGTGCCCTGTATTCTTCCTCTATTAGTATTTCGGTGCCACCAGCAGATAATGTGGCTGTTTCCAGGTTGTGTCCTTTTCCCTCTGTGCCGTTTGGGGCATGAATATGACAACCTCTCTCCTCAGTGGGTCGTCCAGCGTCACTCATGTGTCCTAGTGTACCCCATCTCCATGGTCCTCCACTGTTCCAATATGTGTCTTCAACAATATGTAGTGCGTACACCATGGCACGTAATATTGTGGTATAATAAGTCGAGTGTTACACTGACTCTATTCTCATTCCACCATTCCTAATGTGGGAAGTGGTTGTGCTGACACTCTGGTTTAGCTTTGCAGCCTGTTCTCCTCCGCTGGTGCTGATTTTACGCTGGTACTAGCGTTCGCAGTCGCTACAGTGGGGCAATCCCTCAGGTAGGGGTTCTTCCCTGATGCTGGCTTGTTCAATGCCCTTCCCAGGTGGAGTGTTTAAGGTTAGCTATTACATACTCTGGCTCCTCCTCATGATGGAAAAGTTGAGCACATTTGTGGATATTTATTGTATCTGTGCATCATGCTTTTTAAATTTGTATGTTCTGACTATAAAATAAAAAAAAGTTAGCTCTCCTTCCCTGGGGCAGTATGATACCGTGGCTTCTACCGGATTCCTCTACTCTGCCCCTCAGTTTGTGCTGGCGGGGCACGCTGCAGCTCCTACGGTATGGGGGTCCTGGAGTAGGCATTACATACTCTGGCTCCTCCTGCACGGCTCCTTCGTCAGGTGACTGATTCTTCTAACGCCGAATTCGGTGGCGTATTCTGCATGGCCTCCTCCTTAGGCAGAGTATGACACTGCCGCTATCATCCGGTGGCTACTTCTGTGTACTGCCAGTCTCGAATGGAGAATGGGCTTCGCCCTGCCCCCTTTTCCTTCCATTTTTTTCCTTCTCTGGCTCAAGGTTCACGGCCACTCCGCAAACCTTGGTAGCTCCTACGTTGTTACTTACCCTCATCTACGTTGATGCAGGGTATTGGTTCTGTGTTTTTTTTTCTGCCAGTCTTGTTCCGGACTGACTTTTGGGCTGTGACGTTTCCATATTCCTGCTTCTACAGGTGAATCCTACCTGTTGGTCCTGGGTGTACTACCCGTATCTAAAACTACCTCTCTTGAGACTTGACTAGTGACTGCCATGTCAGTCCGATGTAGTCATGCCTTTTCACTGCACAATCCATGGCTAGACTAGGATACTCACCACGCCAGACTGAGCGGGGGTGCTGCCACAACTGTTGATGGAGTTTCGTTCCTGGAACGGAACACCCCTCTATTCTTCCTCCTTGAGGCAGGAGTTTTTTCTCTCATCTTGGACGAAATTTCCGTCGAGCAGTGTTGCTACATTGTCAATACACGGTCGCTGACGGAACTCCACCGCCAGTGATTCTCATATCATCTCTACTTTTACCTATCCAATGTGTTGATTCCTTGGCTTGCGGTTGGACATGCCTCATTCAGGCGTTTTTTTTCTCTGTAGTTTACCAGCCAGCTTCTCAGTCTCCCCACGAGCGCTTTCCTTTAGCAGGGGTGGATCCTGCGGTCCTGGGTTTTTGGTTGGACATTAGTTTCTTGCTGGGTCAGGTTCGGCGCTGTGTATCCTCTCCAGCGTCCTCTTACTCTCACCCGGGGCCCATAATACCTTCCTTCAGGGAATGGCACATACGGTTCCTCTATATTGTCCTCCTTTAACACCTTGGGATCTGACCTTAGTCCTTTCAGCGCTCTGGAATTCTCCCCTTGAACCCTTGCGGGAGATGTCACTCCGACTCCTGTCCTGGAAGGTCTGTTTTTTCTTGTGGCTATCACATCCATCAGACGGGTGTCTGGGTTGGGGAGCTCTCTTGCAGAGCTCCTCCTGGTTCTGACGGGGATAAGCGGTTCCCCGGCCCGTTCTTTCCTTTCTCCCGACGGTGTTCTCTGATTTCCATTTCAATGAAGAAATGCTTCCATTACTGTGTCCCTTCCCTTCACACCCTAGGGAAAGAGAGTTAGGTCATTTGGACGTTGTCAGGGCTCTGACTATTTCTTTGCCAGCCTCCAGTTCCTTCTGGCGTACGGACTCTCCTTTTCTGTCATCTCTGAGGGTCCTCGCAAGGCATTGGCAGCCTCCAGGGTGGCAATTGCACGTCTGCATTTGTTTAAGCATACTTCACCCGTGGCAGAGTCCCGCCCTTCGGTGTCACGGCTCATTCCACCAGAGCAGTAGGCGCTCTTGGGTTCGGAGGATTCAAGGTTCGGCCGTGCAGTTGTGCAGAGCGGCTACTGTCCTCACGCACGTTCACTAAATTTTGGCAGGTGCATACTTATGCCTTTGGGCCGCATGGTCTTGCAGGCGGCAGTTCTTAGGTGCCTGCAGGGGCGCTTGCTCCATGTTTCTGTGGTTTTCCCTCCCTGTGGACTGCTCTCGGACATCCCAAGGTTTCTGTGTCCCCCAATGAATATGGGCGAGAAAACAAGATTTTTGTAAAACTTACCAGTAAAATCTCTTTCCCTTACGTCCATGACAGCACCCTTGAGACCGCCATCCAGGACAGGAAACAGGAACTTTCGTGGAGAGCTCATAAGGAGGAGCATGGCCCCAAGACCACCAGTTCCTGTTTTCTGTCCTAGACAGAGGACGGTCCGTGGAGAGCAAAAAAGTTTTAGGCTGCAGGGCCCCTCAGTCGGTTTGGAGTGGGGTTACCTGTCCCGGCGTAAGTCTCCTCTAGGAGCCGCCGGCGGAAGGCTGGTGCTAGCTGCTGAGGCCTGGGTTATGCCGCGCTGCCGCTACTCTGCAGTCCCAGCCACACTGGGAGGTGCGTCTGGCACACCGGCCCTTCCTGACAGTGTTCAAACAGGCCGGGGCCTCCCTCCTCACCACGCATCGCAGGGGGAAAAAATCTCGCGAGCCAAGTCAGATCCGGATCTCGGCTGCGAGACTTTCGGTCACGCAGCGTGCGTTCCGGAAGTAGGAAGTGGATTTCCTACTAATGGCCGCAGATAGCTCCAGCAGGACCCGACCGAGGGAATTCCCACCCACAGGAGGCACGCGGTCTGTAGCAGCCCAGCCAGCATCATAGGAAGCCGGATTTTGGATCCTGGGAATCACTCTATCCCACAGCACCATGGAGGAGGAGTGTGCCCAACGCGCCGATCAGCAGGAGGGTCATGAGAGCAGACCGGTACTCCTGGTGGGGTAAGGGGGATCATTCCCCATCACTTTTTTTCCTTTAGTCATGCTAAATCTCCTTTCCCTTTTTGTCTTGCCTTTTAGACTATAAAAGAGGGGCCTAGAAAGGCGGTCTCAAAAACCAGGGGGAAAGAATGTGCCGTCTGTAAAAAGAAACTTGCACCCTCTTGGTCAAAAATGCTATGTCAACGTTGCATTGAGAAACTAGTGGAGGAAGATTCCCCATCCCTTCTGCAGAGTATTAGGGAGATGGTGAAGACAGAGGTCTCTGATTCCTTGAAAGATTTCAAAAAGAGCCTCCCCTCTGTAGCCTCGAGCTCCCTTGGAACCAGATCAGGCATGGCTAATAAATCTGACCCGGCTCCATTAGAAGAAAGTGAACCAGGGGAAATCATAGATAGCCCAGACTCGTCCCAGGATGAAGAATCCACTGGCAGACCACTTTTTTTTCCCCGGATGATACGGAAGCTTTACTAAAAGCAGTCTGTGCTACCATGAAGGTAGACGAATCCAGAGACCCGAAATCTGTTCAGGATATAATGTTTGGCGACCTAGGGCAGAAAAAATCCAGAGTTTTTCCGGTGAATGAGAATATAACATTTTTGATACAAAAGGAATGGAAAAAATCTGATAAAAAAAGTGTCCCTAAAAATGTGAAAAGGAAGTATCCTTTTGATGAGGCGGACTCAGTTGATTGGGAAAGGCCTCCTAAGTTGGATGCACCTGTTGCAAAGATCTCAAAAAAATCGGCTCTACCGTTTGAGAACTTGGGTACTCTTAAAGACCCTATGGATAAGCGAGCGGAAGTTTACCTCAAAAAGGTTTGGGAGACCTCAGCTCAAGCTTTTAAGCCGAATATTGCCACCACATCCACTGCTAGGTCTCTAAAGTTATGGCTAGAAGAATTAGACTCTCACATTCAGAATAAAACCCAGAGAGATCAATTATTAGCAGTTTTTCCCACTATACTTAAAGCGGTAGACTGTATTTCTGACGCCTCAGTGGATGCATTGAAATTAAACGCTAGGTCAGCTGCACTTTCTAATTCAGCCAGCTATTTGGCTCAAAGGGTGGTCAGGAGACACTGGATCAAAAAATAAGCTTTGCGCAATTCCTTGTCAGGGCGATTATCTTTTTGGGTCCGTCTTAGATGACCTTTTGGATAAGGCTTCAGACAATAAAAAAGATTCCCTGTCTCCAGACCCCCCAAGAAACGGCGTTTTTTTTTTTGCAAAAACAAGAAGGATTTTTATAGGGGCCAGAGAAAAGACTTCAGAGCAGACAATAAGAATAGGAAAGGCAATCTTCCTCAGCCTCTAAACCCTCTCAGCAATGACAGTTTCTCTCCTGTGGGCGGCAGACTTACTCACTTCCTACACGCTTGGGAAAAAATCTCAAGCCCCTGGATTTTAAGTGTCATAAGGGAAGGTTTTTGCCTAGAGTTTGTCTCTCACCCACCGGACAGATTCAAAATCACAAATTTCCTAGGAAATTCGGAAAAGAATCTAGCTTTACAACAGGAGATTGCATCTTTACTTCGAAAAAATGTTCTAATCCCGGTGCCAGAGTCGGAGGAAGGCAGGGGCTTCTACTCTACCCTTTTTCTGGTTCCCAAACCAGATGGAACATTCAGAACTATCATACATTTAAAAGATCTAAATCAGTCCCTCTCTTACAAAAAATTCAGAATGGAGTCGATCCAGTCAGTATTTCATGGCTACAATAGACATAAGAGATGCATACTATCACATCCCTATTCAGGTAGACTGTCAAATTTATCAGAGTCTCTGTGTCAATAGGAGATCACATTCATCACCTACAATATACAGTCCTTCCCTTTGGGATTTCTCAGGCTCCCAGACTATTCACGAAAGTCATGGCAGAAGTCATGGCTCATATAAGAGAAAGAGACATTCTAGTAATTCCTTACCTAGACGATCTCTTGGTGGTAGCGGAGTTGGAATTCCTTCTCAAGTAACACCTCAAAGAAGTAGTGCAGATCCTAGAAGATCTTGGCTGGCAAATAAATTGGGAAAAATCACATCTAATACCGTCCAAAGTTCGTGTCTTTCTTGGAATGATTCTGGACTCGCAAAATCTACTCTGTATCCTCCCCCAAGAGAAGATTCAGAGATTAATACAGGGGGTTCAGTCTCTAATGTCTACAAAAAACCCTACTATCAGACACGCAATGGTGGTCTTGGGCAGAATGACTTCCACTATACCAGCGGTCAGCTGGAGCCAACTTCATTCCAGACCCCTGCAGTGGCAAATCCTGGAGGAATGGCAGGGTACCCTCCACCCATTAGATACACCCCTCACACTCACCCCCCAGGTGATTCAGTCTTTTCGCTGGTGGCTGAATCCTGTAAACCTGTCCCAGGGGCTCCCTTGGAACCAACAGACTTTTGTTACCCTTACCACCGACGCAAGTCCTTTCGGCTGGGGGGCCTGTTGCCAAGGGTACTTAAGGCAATGCGTTTGGAAAAGAGAGCAGAGTCTAGACTCTCAAAACATGAGGGAACTGAGTGTTTTTTTTTTCTCGCCTTAAAAGAGTTTCTTCCTCTACTACAGGTAAAAGCTATAAAAGTTTTTTCGGACAATGCCACAGTTGTCTCCTATTTGAACAGATGAGGAGGAAGCAAATCAGAAAAGCAAATCAGAAAATCTTAAGCAGTTGGCAGCAGACACTTTTTCCCTTTAGAATTCCTTGTGTTCCGTCCCTTATGGCAGTACATCTAAGGGGTACGGAAAACAAGGTGGCAGATTTCTTAAGCAGAAACACACTAGACCAGGGGGAATGGTGTCTGAATCAAATGGTCTTCGATCAAATAATTCAACTTTGGGGTCGCCCACATCTGGACTTATTTGCTACCAGAGAAAACAGAAAATGTTGTCTCTTCTTTTCCCTCAGCGTGAGAGATTCACCAATGGGGATGGATGCCTTCTCCCTCCATTGGCCGAACCAGCTTCTCTACGCCTTTCCGCCGTTGAGACTTCTTCCAGGATTCCTCCAAAAGTTGAGACCAGAACGAACGACAGTGATCCTAATTGCTCCATTCTGGCCCAGAAGAACCTGGTTGAGGAAGCTATCCCTGACAGACCCTTGGATTCTCCCGGAGAGGCAAGATCTTCTGTCTCAAGGACCTGTCAACCATCCGAGCGTGAGGCAGTTACACTTAACAGCATGGCTCTTGAGGGGGAAATCCTAGAAAGTAGAGGACTCTCCAAGAAGGTAGTTTCCATCTTGCTATCCTGCAGAAAGGAGATCACCTCTTCCATTTATCTTAGAATTTGGAACACCTTCCAGAAGTTTGCCAAGGATCCGGTGAATCCTTTAAATCCCCCGCCTATGTGTAAGATCTTAGATTTTCTGCAAGCTGGTCATGAAAAGAATCTGAGGCAGAGTACTCTTAAGGTACAGGTATCCGCTCTAAGTACCTTCTTTGATTCCCCCATTGCTAACCACCCCTGGGTCCGAAGATTTTTTAAAGCTATCAGCAGACTTAGACCTATATCTGGTCCTTCATTTGCCCCCCCCCCCCCCCCCGGGACCTCAACTTGGTCCTCACTAGTCTCAGGGAGCCTCCTTTTGAGCCACTACAAGAATTGCCCATAAAAGTCTTGTCCTTTGCCACAAGGAAAGCGGTTTTAATCACCTTAGCCAGGAGGGTCTGTGAAATTTCTTCTTTTTCTTCTTCGCCACCTTACACTAACATCCTAGATGACAGGGTGCTCATTAAGCCAGACCCTTTCTTCTTACCGAAAGTGGTTTCTATGTTCCATAGAACACAGGACATTATCCTTCCTTCCCTGTGTCAAAGTCCAAGGAATGAAAAGGAGGCAAAGCTCCATTGCTTGGATGTAAAAAGATGCCTATCTCATTACCTGGAGGTTACTAGTCAGTGGAGGAAAACCTCAAAGCTGTTCATTCAATTTAGTGGGAAGAATAAGGGTCTCCCAGCCTCTACTAAATCCCTTTCCAGATGGATTGTGAGCGCCATTACTTTGGCCTACTCTTCAGCTGGAAAGACTCCCCCAAAGGGTTTTGGTGCTCATTCCACTAGATCAGTTTCCACCACTTGGGCAGAAAGGGCCAACGCTACCTTAGAACAGATTTGTAGAGCAGCCACATGGCAGTCACCCTCTACCGTCTTTCGTCACTACAGACTAGACCAGTGATGGCGAACCTTTTAAAGGCCGAGTGCCCAAACTGCAACCCAAAACCCATTTATTTATTGCAAAGTGCCAACAAAGCAATTTAACCTGAATACTTCAGTCCAATATAGTATATCCTCTATGTACTTTATCATTTAGCTATAATAGCCTGCCTACATTCAGTGCACTGCCTGTGCTGTTCATAGTGCGCCCTGCGCTCATGAATGTCAGGAATAGTCTAAGGCATATTGTACACCATAGACTTTTTCCAGAGTGCGGGTGCCCACAGAGAGGTCTCTAAATGCCACCTCTGGCACCCGTGCCATAGGTTCACCACCACTGGACTAGACCTAGGCGCCAGAGAACAACTAGCTTTCGGTAGGAAAGTCCTCCAGGCAGTAGTCACCCCCCCCCCCCCCCCCCTCCCCTTAAAAAAAGGGATTTCTATTCTAGTCATCTCTCAAGGGTGCTGTCATGGGCGTAAGGGAAATTTAAGATTACACTTACCGGTAATCACTTTTCCATAAGCCCATGACAGCACCCGGGATTTATTCCCACCTTATGTGTAGATAATATTAATTTCCAAAAAAAAAAAAAAAAAAAAAAGAGACAAAAAATATGTGTATATATACATGTGTTTATATGGTCATATTAAAAAAAAAATGTGTAAGAGTTTATTCTAGGACAAGTTTCTAACGGTTAACTGGTGGTCTTGGGGCCATGCTCCTCCTTATGAGCTCTCCACGAAAGTTCCTGTCCTGGATGGAGGCGGTCTCTCAAGGGTGCTGTCATGGGCTTATGGAAAAGTGATTACCGGTAAGTGTAATCTTAAATTTCTCGCTCTTCATTGGGGTACACCGAATTCCCCCAGTATTGTTGTTCAGCCACAGTTGTGGCTGTTGCTGGTTAGAACCTGGTTTGGTTCTTGGCATTGTTGCGATTCCAAGTTTTTTCGTTGGTTGGCTTGCTTCTCCTACTGCTTCTCCCAAACTGAAGCTCTCTCTCCAGGCTCGAGGGGGTATAGCTGCCAGGGGAGGAGCTAACAGCTTTTACTAGTGTCAATGCCTCCTAGAGGACATACCCAAGGTCTCTGTGTCCCCCAATGAAGAGCAAAAAAAAATATTTTACTGGTAACTTTTACAAAAATCTTGTTTTCTGTGACTGCTATAGATTTCAGTATCTGTAATGGTGTAAAAGATATAGGAGAACAGTTTACTCCACAGATACAAAACATACATTTTTATCATGTTAATTAACATGAAATCCTTTGTGCCTTGTCAACAATGAGTTAATTAGGTATTTATGTACACTTTGGATTTTACTCAGCGATACTCATCCTACCTCGACATTGTTATACGACAGGAGACAGCAGGGGTCAGGATGGATGATCAAAAGAATATGCCATGCTCCTTTTTACCTTTTGGTATATTTTTAAGCCTGGTGGTAGGTAATACTCCTTGCAAAAGCTTGTTCCTTATTGTGAGCGTCGTGTCACTAGTGGGAGCTGTCGGGTACGTCAGCCGAGTGGCATTGTTAAGGTGTCAACCACACAATCCCGGAGATTATGTGAACATAAAGGGCTGTGAATGCGCCTCACAAATGCAGTCAGGACAATCCATGTTAACGAAACTTTCTTTTTGCCTATGTCTATTAAATAAGTGACAGCTAATATTTTAATGTTAGAACGTTGTTATTGTGAAAAAGGGATCTTTGTGTTTTCTTTCAGAATGCCTAATTTATGCCATGTCTTCCAAAAACAAGTTTATTTTAAAGGCCATGCACAAAGCATTAAATAGAGCGTCTTCATTCATTTTCACCGTACATGCTTAGAGTTAAGTATTTCGATTTTTTTTTATTTTTTATATGCAATAAAAAAAGAAAGTTAGGGAGTTCTATAATTTAGTAGGTGTTTTGTGCCAGTGTATATATTGAGCACTTAGAGGTTGCTGTGTGATAGCTCTTAAGACACGCAACTACCTCTTAATCTTAAACGGAGGTTATTGACTGTCTTTGATCTTCCAGTATTTCTAGCGAACAAGAACATTTTTTGTCATTAGTATTACTCATATACGTTCTGCACCGGTCTAAACAGAACCTTAATAGCATTGACATTTACCTAATCACTTTCCAATTGTCTTTACAGTGCACTTAGTCTATTATTCATGCGCATTGTACAGGCTTGTCATTTTAGGCTACATTCACATGACTGTCTGTTTTTGAAAGCCATTTTTTTTTTCACTGTGACGGACTTTTATTAAAGGTTTTATGCCACTATTGTGATGTAAAGTTGCAGGTTATACATATTTGCAACATAGTATGGGACACTTTAAGCTTCTAGGTAGTTTTCTAAAGCCAGGCTTTGTGTAGCCCACCAGATTTTCTATAACTTTCTAAAGAAGTTAAAGCTATAGACTTCAGTTTCTGGTGCATGGACTCCCAGAGGTACAATTAAGAGGCTAATTAGGGGCATCTTACATAGCAATTCATGGGAAACCCAGTCTTGATAAATCTCCTCCACTGTCTGGTTTTCATGGCCAATTTTAAACCATTTTTTTTGTAAACTCTTAACAGAATAGAAAAGTACATAAACATATACATTACAGTGTATATCGTAGTACAATAAGAATTGTAGCTGAGGCATTCCCTGTAACACTGTAATATGCTGCTTTATATGACTTGTATGCCTCATGAGGCTACCTTATTCGCCTGCTGCCATGGTCTATGTTTGTTGAACTATTTTCTTTTGAAATAATAAAAACCTATTGAAAGTGACACTATGAACTGTCACGGTGGGGAGTGGGGGAAACGCCCCACCTTACGATTATGGGTATGCGGGGGAAGCAGCTAGGCCAGGATCAGGGAGCAGGTCACCCCCCTAAAGCGTCCCTAATACTCACCGTATGAGCTGACCTGGATGGTAGGGCGGCTCATACCTAGGACCCTGAGTCGCCCTCATAATTCTTCACATGGGAGCAGGGGAGAGACGACCTGTTCTTCCAAGACACGCCTCTGTATTCCTAACAGCAAGGAGAGGAAGCCAAGTGGAATGGCAGGTAAGTATCCAATGATGGGGATAACCACTGAACCAAGAACCGCATGGTAACTTACCTGTTGCAGCTGCTGGACGGCACAACAGAAGACCACACCAGGGTAAACTGGAACCCATACACACGTACTGCAAGCCAAACCCCAAAAGGATGCAGTACGTACTGATACACAGGAACCAGCTCTCCAGCAATAGCTCAGACTTGACTTTTGGTTCACCCCTCTGGGAAACAATGGAACCCATTTCCGGAGGCACAACAAACAGGGTACGACTTGCATACATGCTGGACATAAAACACCAACTGACCAGACATGTAACAACAACAAAACGAGATCCCACACCCTGAACATAAACCCACACAGGTAAGAAGGGGAGCACAAGGTGGCCCTCAAGGACTGGGCAGATACACCCAGGAAAGGAGCAGAGCTCCATCACCAAACAATGCTGGAGTACCATTTATTCCAGCCACGAAGCCACAGGTAATATAAACCTCATGGCCACACCAAGGACACACCGAAATCCCCACCAGCTGTATTATTAACCCCTCCAACACCAGACAGGGAAGGAGAAAGGAGGAGGCACCTACAAGCTGTAACTGCAACAGTGTCACGGTGCACACCAAAGGCCATGACAGGAACTTCAGATATGTCACTAATTCCATACATTCAGTCACCCCATTGCCGTCGCCTCCTCCGTTGGATGTTCTCACATACTAAGTGTCTTTCAATATTCCCATTAAACCGATTTAACCATGGGTCCTCGAGCTATTGATATAGCTTTGTCTCGAGGATGAGTATTGAGTATGTGGGGATTCACACCACTGACCCCATACCTTATCAATATGTTGTGGTTTATTACGGTGTTTAAAGGGAATCTGTCACCTGGTTTGAGCATATTAAGGTGTTACTACTGCCATGTACAATAAAATAGTCTTCATTTTATGTTTCATTAGCGATAAAATCCTTTTTCTGTTATGCAAATGAGTGTCCAAGGTGCCCAGAGGGGCGTTATTATCCTAAGTAACTCCCCCGTACAGTGCCCAGCCCGCCTTTCATTAGAGCCCAAGCACGCCTTTTCCAGCATAAGTAACTGCCCACACCCGAACTCATTGCCGGCAATAGCTTTAAATTTGTCACTGGGCTCGGTGCATGCCCAATGACACATTTGAAGCTGTTGCCCTCAGGAGCTTCTACATCATGCAGGCAGTCCACAGTACTGCGCCTGAGTGAGATTTCGCATAGTGGAGGGGCCAGCGGCAAAGAGTTCGGTTATGCTGGAAGAGGTGTGCTTGGGCTCTAAAGGAAGGCGGGCTGGGCACTGTACGGGGGAGTTACTAGGCTCCAGAGAAGGATAATAATGCCCCTCTGGGCACCTTGGACGCTCATTTGCATAACATAAAAAGTGGATTTTATCGCTAATGAAACAAAAAAATGAAGACTACAGCAAGCAATAAGGTATTTTATTGTACATGGCAGTAGTAACACCTTAATATGCTCAAACCAGGTGACAGATTCCCTTTAAACACCAGTACTTTATACAGTAGAATCGGATTTATTTGCTGTTTCCACATGGCCAAGTTCGGTGTATTGTACCATCTCAAAGCAATACATTTACGAGCCATGAATAGAGACTTCTTTAAGAATGTTGTCATATAGTGATCCCAATTGCTTTAATTAAATATTTCCAATAGGCACATTTCAGGTTTACAGGCTACTTAAACCGGCAACAAATGTGATAAAAAGGCCGTCACTTCTTCCCAGAATGTGGCAATTGGACTACACCTGCAGATCATGTGCCCAAAAATCTGCCTCCAGTTCCCCCGCACCTTGGGCATGCAGTAGATGATGCTTTACCCATTTTGTATAACCTAGTGGGTGTTACATATGCTTGATGTATAATGTTTAATTGTATCATTTTATTATTGACTGCTGGCGACACCTATAAATGCGATTCTAATAAATCAGCTATAGAATCTGTTGTAATTATGGGTATCTGTCTTTTCCATTTTTCCGTAATCCTAAGGGGATTGGTGCTGACCTTTTGCTTGCACTAGGTGTGAATAAATTGCTGATGCCAAACCTCTGGGTCCCTGAGTTTTAACAACTCCTATTAGTGGGTATTTGGAGATTGTAGTGCTTGCTGATGGGAGTACATTTTGTATGACCGGTCGTAGTTGTAAGTATGGAAAAAAAAAGAGTTCTGGGGAGTTGGTTTCTGGGATAGCACTTCAAATGCAATTAACACTCCCTGGTCATATACTGTCTGCATTTGTGGTAGTAACTGGTTAGCCCACAAACGTATGTCGGAACCTACTTCTGTAAAAATGGGTAAGCACTTTGGCTTCCCTCCAGGTTGTTTGTGCCAACCTGTGTATTGGTAACAGTGGCTTTTGGAATCTGGGAGGCATTTCCAGAACTGACCATAGTGTTTTACAATTTAGGTACACTTGTAAGAAGTATTCTAACATGGGCAGTTCTTCGGAAGAATACAAGGTGCTGATGAGCCTTAATTGGCCTGCCAAATAGTATATGTAATGATCCGGTAGTGCCATGCCTCCTTGTGTTTTAGTGTGTCCAAACTTAATTTAGCTCGGGATCTGCCCCGGATAAAAACCCTAGTTAGAGAGTCTATTTCTCTAAATACGAATTTGGGTATATGTACCTCTCAATGTTGAAATGCATAAAGAGCTTTGGGTAGAATGATCATTTTAGATTGATGCGGCCTGCCACCGAAATAGGCAGTGTCCTCCAGTTTTGAAGTTTATTTCGTATATGACTGTTACAGCATACTAGGGAATGCTCCAAACTCCGAACGGAACCTCACGAATAGCTGCTAGCAGACGAATAGGAAACGCACCCAAGCGGCTTACACTCCTAGCAAACGGTCTCTAACAGCATACAGTGAATCCCCCCCAAGAAAGAGACGAGGCTCTGTGTTGAGGGTCAAGCAGTGGTCAGCCAGAGCTGTGTGTTTATTGTTCTTATATAACATTGTTACACATTAGTACCACCCACAGGGTTTTGTAAAACAACCAATAAACACGTGCAATACAGTAAAACACTCCCATACAAAATCCTCCCCTCTGCCTGTGATACAATTACCTTACACAATGGGTTGACATAATTATCACAGGCAGGAGAATACATAGTTTTTCAACAATGTCTTCTGTCCTGGAGACAACCAAGGAGTAATTCAATTATCTCTCAAGACAAAGAAAAATTGCCAATACACACGGGACAATAGGGCAGACATCACTATTTAAATATACAATGTCACAACCATTACAGTAAACACAGACATTTAACATATCCCAAAATAGCACGAATTAGACCAGGGGTTCAAAAGTTAGTAAAAGTCCTTTGTGAACAAAGGAAGTATGGCTTTTCTGCCCAAATCCAGTTTTTACAGAGTTAGGCTGTGTGAGATAATTGGCTTAACTGGGTGTGGTAAGCCAACTAGGTACAGAAAATACCTCTATTCAAACAGCAAAACGACACAAAAATACATAACTTCTATCAAACTGAACAGAACCCCCACATTCAACTCCTCCCCAGATGGCTTGGATCTCAGCGCTCAATATATCTGAACAGCGCTCAGATGCCACAAACAGTCAAATTGCCATGGGGTTTCTCATTTCTCCCAGTTCATTTTTAAGCCTGGGAACTCCCCAAATTAATTTATTCACACTGCGGCTCCTCTAAGAGATGCGCTAGGTGATTTGAGGAAAAAAGATTTTTATCCCATATGGAGGCGCCACTCTTAGGGTAGTAGTCTGCAGTAATTATATGTTCATAAAAAATAGTATTCATAAAATGACTTTATCAGACTAAAAATAAGATATATACTAGATATTTAGCCAGTAGTATGTAAACCAAATCTATATAGAAAAAAAAAAAAAAAAAAAAAAGGGATATATAGATGTGGGATTGCTAGATGCAAATGCTGTGTGATGATGAATCAGGGGATAACTGAACTCATAATTTCAACAAATGATATATGGAAATTTAGACAAGAAATCAGCTGTAATACCAGGAATGTAGTTTACCTGTTAACCTGCCCATGCAATTTTAAATATGTAGGGAGAACTACCCAAACAGTGAGGGACAGAATGACGGAACACAGGTCAAACATAAAGCGAGGAGTCATCACACATAGTGTCTCTAGACATTTTCTGGAGAAACACAACTGTAATTCTGCGTTACTAAAACTAACTCCGCTAGAACATATAACACAGTCCTATCAAACATTGTGCAGAAAGGAAATGCACTGGATCTTCCGTCTAAACACTTTATCTCCTCATGGCCTAAATGAAACATTAGAATATACCAACTATTGATACCCCCCAAAAAAAACCAAATCAGATATTTAATCGGGAAGATGGAGAAACCAACCTCTACATAATACTATTAATTATCTTTCAGGCCCATTATATTATCCCCCCTTTTCTGATGGTCCATTTCTATATATCAGATCTCTTTCACTGATGTTTTAGTACTTCTCTATATTTATATTTATTTATTTATATATTATCCATTATTTTAATCAAAATTTAGTTTTTATTATATTATATATTTTTTTTTTTTTTTATATATATATTTTTTTTTTTTTCAAACATTTGTATTAGTATACTTCATGTCCATTTATGTTATACACAATGCCTATTGGAATCATCGTTCACCAGTTAGAACCCCCTATTTGCTATGTTCTACATTCCCTATGTCCAATAATTACTATATACAGGAAGTAGCCTCAGTCCGTCCATTTGCGTTCCACTCACCGGAAGTGGGCGGGGAGTTGGATTCAACATCGAGTCAACGCATTACACAGTCACTCGTTTCAAGCATTTTTATCTCTATTTTTTATCCCCTATGCTTCTAATGTCTGATTATGTCAGGTCCCTGTTAATTTTTCATTTTTATGAGCCTCCGGGAATCGGAAGACCGGGGGTGACGTCACTTCCGGTCCCGGACCTGCAGCCGGAGAAGGACTATGCTTTTAATATATGCCGAGTTTACTTAAGAATCCATATATACATTGCTATATTTGTTAGAGCCGAATATTGGCTAAGTACTATGATGAATCTGCCAACTTCTGTTTGTGTTTCTGGTGCGCTCTGGCTTTCACTCCCGGTTTGCGTTCCACGCTGGAACGCATAAGGTGGACGCAAACCGGAAGTGACGCTTTACAATCCGTTTTTGGCGCCACATTTGATTTAAATAAGCTGGTTTGTTCACCAGCAGACATGCTCCTGATGAAGGGGACTTATATATCCCCGAAACGCGTTGAGCCTTTTCCTCACCCCATCCTGACTACCCAATAAAAGGAATTAACAAGAAGTTCCAGTTGAAGGACTGCCGTTTATTTCCTGACTATCTAGAAGCGAGCCAGGCGCAGGAGGAAGGGTTTGGGGGTGTTTTGAGTTTATCCCCCATCTCTCCTCCTGGGTGAAGTAAGTATAAACCAAGTTTTGTTTTTTTTTTTTTTTTTTTTTCTCTATATAGATTTGGTTTACATACTACTGGCTAAATATCTAGTATATATCTTATTTTTAGTCTGATAAAGTCATTTTATGAATACTATTTTTTATGAACATATAATTACTGCAGACTACTACCCTAAGAGTGGCGCCTCCATATGGGATAAAAATCTTTTTTCCTCAAACTGCCTATTCTTGTCTAGGTACACGTTCCTAGCTAGTTTTATCCTATTGGCAGCCTTCTTTTAAAGTGCATAAAATTTAAACTACATAGATTTTAAATTGCACAGATTCTGGTGGTTGTTATAATTTACAACCTTATGTTTTAATATAGTAAAATTCTGTATCCATACCTATTGGCGCCCTGCGAGTTAAGTTTCCTGATCCTCTTTCAGAGAAGTCAGGTGATTAACCCCCTCTTTTTTCTTTCCTGTCCCTGCGCTAGGTGATGACAGATATAGTATCATGTGTGTATAAACCTATGCAGGCTTCTTTTTCCTCCATGGTTATTCATGTGATGTCGTTACTGCTTCTCACCGTAATTGCCAATGTCTCTATGGCCAGGGCAAACAAGAGTTGGGACAGAGGACAGCCCTGTCTCGTGCCTCTATGGAGTAGGAAGGCTTCTGATAATTCCCTATTTATTATTAGTCTACTTATCAGTCTGGAATATAAATGTGACCCATTTGAGGAACTATGGACCAAATCCATATCCCCTTAGGCATTGATGAAAATAAGCCCACTCTATGGAAACAAATGCCTTGTCTGCGTCTAATGAGGCGAGAGCCCAGTCTGCGTTCAAGGAATGTCCCAATTGTGTAACCACCTAAACCAGGCATCCTCAAACTGCGGCCCTCCAGCTGTTGCAAAACTACAACTCCCAGCATGCCCGAACAGCCTACAGGTATCAGCCTACAGCAGGGCATTGTGGGAGTTGTAGTTTTACAACAGCTGGAGGGCCGCAGTTTGAGGATGCCTGACCTAAACCCTTCTAATATTTTCCGTCTGGTCCAAATGGACCAGTGGTAAAATCACCCGGTTCAATCTGGTGGCTAAAACCCTAGTTAGAATTTTATAGTCTGCATTCAGCAGTGCGATGGGTCTATAGGAGCTGCAATCTAGGGGATCTTTGTCAGGTTTAAGCAATAATACAACGGTGGCCTCCATAAAGGACTTCGGCAGACTTCCTGCTTCCAGTGCTGCTTGTAGAGTGGATAACAATTGTGGAGCTAAAACCTCTGAATATCTAGCATACACCTCTTAAGGGAGCCCATCTGGGGCAGGTGACCACCCATTATTAAGATCCGCTATGGCTTCTGTTATTTCTTCTAAACTGATTGGCTGGTCCAGTTGGGCACTTTGAGTTGTGGTAAGTTTGGGAAGGGAGATACTCTCTAGGTATGTGGCTATCTCTATTTCTGATGTTGTTATGTTAGATCTATATAGTTCTTGGTAGAAATGTGTAAAGGTCTGAAGGATTGAGTCTTGCGTACTACACTCTTGACCTGCTGAGTTCCTAACAGATAATATTGTTGAAGATGGTAGATTATGTTGAATTAGTTGGGCCAAAAGTTTAGCTGATTGATTCCCTAGCTCAAATACAGTTTGCTTCACAAAAAATAGTTTCCCATCTGCTTTGTCTTTTAGTATAGTTAGGTAGTGCCTGCCTGCTTGTAGCCATGCATTTCTATTAGCGTCTGTTGGATGACTAATGTATTGCTGTTCCAGTATTTTACATTGGGATTCCATCTCCAGGCGCTTAGTGTCTTTTTTTTTTTTTTTTTAATAGCGTTTATTTAACACTTTTCAAGTTAGTACAACAATCCCAAAGGGAAACAGTCCAATCTGACAGTCGCTCGCATGAGCAAGTACATTAAATCCATCATCATCACTTTTATGACAATAGGGAACAAAAAAACGTAATTGCGATACATTCTCATTGTCATGAGAAAAGCAATACCACACTCACTCACACTCCATCCACACTCACAGACACACACATGGGTGGTGCAGCTTCAAGTACCCACAAGCCTCAAACTGTGCCTCTGGCTTGTACCCACAAGCCCCAGGTTTTGTCAAATCGATCAGGCACTCCCCTGGATTCATACATCAATTTGTACATCTGCAGGTCACCATTAATCAGGTGCACCCACTGTACCACCGTGGGGCATTTTGGCGGTTTCCAGTTCAGCAGTATGTTCTTCCTCCCATAATACATTAACAGACGTAACAGTGCTCTACTATATTTGGATGGCGTCACATCAGAGACTAGCCCCATGACACACACCACTGGATCACAAATCCCTTGTAACCCCAGTTTGACATTAATAAAATCGCATACCCCTTTCCAGTATATCTGGATTGTTGGACACCGCCACACCATGTGAAAAAACGATCCCCTAGTTTCCCCACATCTGTCACACCCAGGGGACGGTAATTGCCGCATCTGGTAAAGATAGTGTATTTTTAGTGTAAGAAATGCTGGAGTGTAGGGAACCACGAAGAAATGTTTTTAGAGTATCCCAGACTAGGGGTGTATTACCGTAGGCTCATCTATGTGTATGTCCAAGAATTATTTTATCTGTCAAACTGTCCCATCTGCTGAACCTAGCAAATTCAGCCAGACTGGATGCCTAGTATGTAATCTATACGGGATAGGGAGTTATGCCCACCGCTATAGCAGGAGTACACCCTATTTCTGGGATGTTTGGTCCTCCAGAAGTCAAACCACCTGAACTCTGTCAGGAATCTTTTAAGGTGTGAGGGGTTCACTGTACTGGTTGGGCCTGCTATGTCTGTGAAGCCGTCTAGCAAGGGATCCATCATCATACAGTTGCAAGAAAAAGTATGTGAACCCTTTGGAATTATATGGATTTCTGCAGAAATTGGTCATAAAATGTGATCTGATCTTCATCTAAGTCACAACAATAGACAATCACAGTCTGCTTAAACTAATAACACACAAATAATTAAATGTTACCATGTTTTTATTGAACACACCATGTAAACATTCACAGTGCAGGTGGAAAAAGTATGTGAACCCTTGGATTTAACCCCTTAAGGACTCAGCCCTATTTCACCTTAAGGACTTGGCCATTTTTTGCAAATCTGACCAGTGTCCCTTTAAGTGCTCATAACTTTAAAACGCTTTGACTTACCCAGGCCGTTCTGAGATTGTTTTTTTCGTCACATATTGTACTTCATGACACTGCTAAAATTGGGTCAAAAAAGTTAATTTTTTTGCACAAAAAAAATACAATTTTTACCAAAAATTTAGAAAAATTAGCAAATTTCAAAGTTTCCGTTTCTCTACTTCTGTTATACATAGTAATACCCCCAAAAATTGTGATGACTTTACATTCCCCATATGTCTACTTCATGTTTGTAGCATTTGGGGATAATTTATTTTTTGGGGATGTTACAAGGCTTAGAAGTTTTCAGAAATCTTCAAAATCCCACTTTTTATGGACCAGTTCAGGTTTGAAGTCATATTGTGAGGCTTAGATAATAGAAACCTCCCAAAAATGACCCCATTATAGAAACTACACCCCTCAAGGTATTCAAAACCGGTTTTTCAAACTTATTAACCCTTTAGGTCTTCCACAAGAGTTAATGGCAGATGGAGAAACAATTTTGAAATTTCTATTTTTTGGAAAATTTTCTAATATAGTAAATTTTTTCCAGGAGTAAAACAAGGGTTAACAGCCAAACAAAACTCAAAATGGGTTGCCCTGATTCTGTAGTTTGCAGAAACACCCCATATGTGGTCGTAAACTACTATTTGGCTAAACGGCAGGACATAGAAGGAGGGGAACGTCATATGGTTTTTGGAAGGCAGATTTAGCTGGACTGGTTTATTTACACCATGTACCCTTTCAAGCCCCCTGATGCACCCCTAGAGTAGAAACTCCATAAAAGTGACCCCATATAGGAAACTACGGGATAAGGTGGTTGTTGTTTTGGGACTATTTTAGGGGTAAATATGATTTTTGTTTGCTCTATATTACTCTTTTTTGAGGCAATGTAACAAAAAAATGTAATTCTAAAATTGTTTCTATATTCGCTATTTAGTTTTGTGGAACACCTAAAGGGTTAACATAGTTTGTAAAGTAACTTTTGAATACCTTGAGGGGTGTAGTTTCTTAGATGGGGTCACTTATTTGGAGTTTCTAGTCTAGGCTACATCAGGGGGGGCTTCTAATGGGACATGGTGTAAAAAAAAAAAAACTGTCCATCAAAATCTGCCTTCCAGAAACCGTATGGAGTTCCCTTCGTTCTATGCCCTGCCGAGCGGCTATATAGCCATTTTATGACCACATATGGGGTGTTTATGCAAACTACAGAATCAGGGCCATAAATATTGAGTTTTGTTTGGCTGTTAACCCTTGCTTTATTACGCAGAGGCCCGGATGATCGGGGCACGTGTCACATTGAGTAGTGGTGTCCTTCCGTATCCCCCTATTATGACACACTCTGCATCTTTTTTGGGTTCGTCCCTTCTTTCCAGTATGGGGGACCACACCTGGAAAGTGTTGGCCAGGGACGATCTGGGCGCCTCCAGTTCCCGAGGTACTCCGGCCTGCTCTTTCCCGGTCCGAAAAGATCAGGTCTTTGAGGACTGCCTCATAGAACTGGAGGAATGTCCCTGTGCTGCCAGCGCTTCGGGATAGTACAAAAGAGTTGTACATGGCAACCTGCACCAAGTAGACCGCAATTTTTTTGTACCATGCCCGGGTTTTGCGCATGGCATTATATGGCTTGAGGACTTGATTAGAGAGATCAACTCCTCCCATATACCGATTGTAGTCGACGATACAATCGGGCTTGAGGACCGTTGCCGTGGTACCTCGCACAGAGACTGGGGTAGTGCTGTTACCGTGGATTGTGGACAGCATAAGGACATCCCTCTTGTCCTTATACCTGACCAGCAACAGGTTTCCACTGGTAAGTGCACGGGTCTCACCACTGGGGATAGGTACCTGGAGGGGGTGGGCAGGGAGGCCGCGTTGATTTTTCCGCACGGTCCCACAAGCGAACGTGGATCTGGCGGCAAGGGACCTGAACAAGGGAATGCTGGTATAAAAGTTATCCACGTACAAGTGGTAACCATTATCCAGCAGTGGGTACATAAGAGGCTGGTAGGGGGGGGGCAAGTGGCAGGGGGGGGCTGGTAGGGGGGGGCAAGTGGCAGGGGGGGGGGTCTGATAGATGGATCAAAGAAAGTTTTGTGTAAAAAATTTTTTTTATTTCTTTTTTCTTTTTTCCTAACTAACTTTTCCCTTCTTTCCCTTCCTAATGGTGCCTCTCCCTCACTGACCCTAACCTACCTGGATGGCGATGGGTGCAGGAGGGTGATGGATTACAATTAGGGGTATGCAGGAGCTGGTGCTGAACGGTGCTGCACGGTCAGGGTGCTGGACAGGAAGAGGAGGGGAGAGAGGAGCGCAGGAAGTTTGAATCTCGCGCCTCTCTCCCCTGCACCAATCAGCACCCTGGACAGCAGCGTTCAGCACCAGGGCCAGCTCCGCCTCTGCAAATCTTCGCACTGCGATTGGTGGTGTGTAATCATGCCACCGATCGCAGTCTTTTTCCGGTTCATCGGGTCACAGGACACCCGAATGGACCGGAAACGCAGAAAACCGCAGGTCTGAATTGACCTGCGGTTTTCTGCGATCGTCGATACGGGGGGGTCAAATGACCCCCCCCCCCTGCGTTGTTACGGGATGCCGGCTGAATGATTTCAGCCGGCATCCCGTTCCGATTAACCCCCGCGGCGCCGGAATCGTGAATTAAAGCCATGACGTACCGGTACATCATGGGTCCTTAAGGATTCGGGATCCATGCCGTACCGGTACGTCATGGGTCCCTAAGGGGTTAATAACCAGTTGAGCCACAGCATCTCAATCGAGTTGAGGTCAGGACTCTGACTGGGCCACTCCAGAAGGCATATTTTCTTCTGTTTAAGCCATTCTGTTGTGGATTTACTTCTATGCTTTGGATCGTTGTCCTGTTGCAACACCCATCTTCTGTTGAGCTTCAGCTGGTGGACAGATGGCCTTAAGTTCGCCTGCAAAATGTCTTGATAAACTTGGGAATTCACAGTTGGGATGAGGTTTTGATGTTGGTGTGCTGGGCCTCTTTTTCTCCACACATAGTGTTGTGTGTTTCTTCCAAACAACTCAACTTTGGTTTCATCTGTCCACAGAATATTTTGCCAGTACTGCTGTGGAACATCCAGGTGCTCTTGTGCAAACTGTAAACGTGCAGCAATGTTTTTTTTGGACAGCAGTGGCTTCCTCTGTGGTATTCTCCCATGAAATTCATTCTTGTTTAGTGTTTTACGTATCGTAGATTCGCTAACAGGGATGTTAGCATATGCCAGAGACTTTTGTAAGTCTTTAGCTGACACGCTAGGATTCTTCTTCACCTCATTGAGCAGTCTGTGCTGTGCTCTTGCAGTCATCTTTACAGGACGGCCACTCCTAGGGAGAGTAGCAGCAGTGCTGAACTTTTTCCATTTATAGACAATTTGTCTTACCGTGGACTGATGAACAGCAAGGCTTTTGGAGATACTTTTATAACCCTTTCCAGCTTTATGCAAGTCAACAATTCTTAATCGTAGGTCCTCTGAGAGCTCTTTTGTGCGAGGCATCATTCACATAAGGCAATGCTTCTTGTGAAAAGCAATCCCAGAACTGGTGTGTGTTTTTTATATGGTAGGGCAGCTGTAACCAACACCTCCAAACTCATCGCATTGATTGGACTCCAGTTGGCTGACACCTCACTCCAATTAGCTCTTGGAGATGTCATTAGTCTAGGGCAGTGATGGTGAACCTTTTACAGACAGAGTGCCCAAAATGTAGCCCAAAACCCAGTTATTTCTCTCAAAGTGCCAACATAGCAAATTACCCTAAATATGACAGTCCAGTATAGTATATCTTCCATGTACTTTATCACTTAGCTATAATATCTGCCTGCAGTGCGCTGCCTGTGCTGTTCAAAGTGCGCTGCCTGTGCTGTTCATAGTGCGCTGCCCATAGTGCGCTGCCTGCGCTGTTCATAGTGTGCCCTGCACTAATGAATGGCAGGAGAAGTCTAAGGCATATTGGTACACCGTAGACATTTTCCAGGGTTCGGGTGCCCACAGAGAGGGCTCTGAGTGTCGCCTCTGGCACCCATGCCATAGGTTCGCCACCACTGGTCTAGGGGTTCACATACTTTTTCCACCTGCACTGTGAATGTTTACATGGTGTGTTCAATAAAAACATGGTAACATTTCATTCTTTGTGTGTTATTAGTTTAAGCAGACTGTGATTGTCTATTGTTGTGACTTAGATGAAGATCAGATCACATTTTATGACCAATTTGTGCAGAAATCCGTATCATTCCAAAGGGTTCACATACTTTTTCTTGAAACTGTATTTAAATCTCCCATGCAAATTACTCTAGAATGCGGGTAAGTGGTTGCAAAGGTAGCCGCTAAATGTAATATGTGCATAGAGCCGGGAGGGGGGGTTATAGATACCTAGTAATGTATATTGTACATTGTCAATTAGAGAGTGAACAAAGACATAACTGTCTTCTTAATCAACGGCCAAGTCTTTTACCTCCTAACGCAATTGTCTACTTACCACCAGAACAATAAGATGATCTGGTCTCTGGCTGCAGTCTGGCTCTGGGGACTCCCTTGTCACTCTCTTCTCCCCCCCCCCTCCCTCCCTTGTCACTCTCTTCTCCCCCCCCCCTCCCTCCCTTGTCACTCTCTTCTCCCCCCCTCCCTCCCTCCCTTGTCACTCTCTTCTCCCCCCCTCCCTCCCTCCCTTGTCACTCTCTTCTCCCCCCCTCCCTCCCTTGTCACTCTCTTTGAAGGTAACTAGTCATAAAACTTTGAATTGTGTTTTTGTTTTTTAATAATTCCACCCCTTTGGGATTCCCCCCCCCCCCCTACCCCCGCTTCCCACTAAATTGTATGCAACTGTAAATGGTACCATCAGAAAGTACAACTTGTCATGCAAAAAACAAGCCTCCCTAATTTGGCTATGTGAATGGAAAAATCCAAAAGTTTTTGGGGAAGGCTGTAAAAAAATTAAAATGGGAAAATTGCCCGGTCATTAAGGAGTTAATAATACCACCCTTAGTGTCCCCCAGTATTAATGCATCCATTAGTTGCCCCCTGTATTGATAATGTCCCCAGTATTATTAATACCCCCATTCTGCTTTTGTGTTAAAAAAAAAAAAAAAAGTCATTCACTTGAACTCACGGGGAAACTTGGTTCTCACTGGATGTAACTGTAAATTACCTGCGCTCCCAACGTGATGACTGGTCATTTCCTGCTGCTTCTAGTAAGGTGCAAGTGTCCCTGCGCATTCAAGTGGATGAGGTAATTTGTATTAAAATTTTAACCCATTAAAGTCCCTTTGTCCCCATTTTAACAGCCTTTAGATGGGTGTGCGGTCATTAAAAAAGGCTCCATTGATTTCACTGGAGTCAGTCTGTCTGTGAAAATGTCAAAAATAGGACATCCTAGCATTATATGTGCTCATTTTTATATATTTTCATATATTTTCCCCAGAAACCCAGAGTAACATTGAGTGGGTTCTGATATTCGTCCTTGGAAAGGAGACTAGCTTGCATGTCTCTTTTCCAGAGAAGCATTATGAGGTGCAAGCAGAGAAATAAATAAATACAAAAATCTTATGAAAAAACTGTCTGCACAGTTTGAGGCTACCACCGCAAACTTAGTGGAAAAATATAGGGGAAAATGTATCTTTGAAACACAAGGACATAGGATAGAGATCAGCACCCCAGTTATGCTACTCAGTGTTTCTCAGCCATATATATATGTGTTGCCTGGAAGGGTACCTAATATGCATAGTATGTGTCAGGAGTATTGTAGGCTAGGGAGTTCCCCCTCTGGGTTTCTGGGAAAGATAATTGCTTTCCTAAGCCTTTCTGATACCAGCAGATGTTAGACATGCTACTTAGCATATATTTTTCGCAAAAACCAAGAGGAGCGTTGTCTAGCATACAGTAGTCATCACATATATTAACTGGTCTCTATAATAGAAAAAGTACCCACAAAGGTCTCTAAACGAGAAACTTTTTTTTCTATCTGCTTCGATCTGATGAAGGGCTTTTGTCCTGAAAGTGAGTTGCAAATGTGAGGCAGACTTAGTTATTTTCCTATTTTGCTACATAAATATGTTTAAATAGATTTCCCAAGACTCTGGATAGGTCATCAGTATCTGATCTGTGGGAACCCCCACCAACAAGGGTGGACTGGGAACTTAAAGGGACTCTGTCACCAGTTTCTAACCCCCCCCTTTTAAAACTATTGTTCTCTCCATGGTGCCCTTGTCATTACAAAGCTGTTGTTATAAGATAAATCCGCTGTGTAGTTTTGATAAAAATTGCTTTTATCTAACCTGTCAATCTTCTGGATAAGGTGCCCAGGGCGTTTCTGAAGGTCTGAATCTGCCGGTCTCCGCCGCCGCCGTTGGTGCCCAGCTCCTCCCATGATCCTTTCAGCGCCACCTCGATGTAATGAAATCCGCCTCCGGCTCTCCTCAGTGCCCCCTCCTCCTTTTCAAAGATCCCGCGCGTGCGCACAGGCCTGTTCCTGATGCGCCCGTGCGGACTTTTAGATTCTGCCTCGTTGAGCGAAGTGCGCATGCGCGCGCACGCGAATGCGCGCTTCGCTCAACGAGGCAGAATCTAAAAGTCCGCACAGGCGCATCAGGCACAGGCCTGTGCGCACGCGCGGGATCTTTGAAAAGGAGGAGGGGGCACTGAGGAGAGCCGGAGGCGGATTTCATTACATCGAGGTGGCGCTGAAAGGATCATGGGAGGAGCTGGGCACCAACGGCGGCGGCGGAGAGTGTCAGATTCAGACCTTCAGAAACGCCCTGGGCACCTTATCCAGAAGATTGACAGGTTAGATAAAAGCAATTTTTATCAAAACTACACGGCGGATTTATCTTATAACAACAGCTTTGTAATGACAAGGGCACCATGGAGAGAACAATAGTTTTAAAAGGGGGGGTTAGAAACTGGTGACAGAGTCCCTTTAAAGTGGCCCTGGGAAAAATACTAAAACTAGCCCCGTTTTGTAGTTGGGTCCAAAGGCAGGGTCAGCAATACCATATTGTGACACATTATACCACCCCAACAGAGCCAAATACCACAATCTATCACAAAATACTGCCAGCAGCACAAAATACATCCCCAAAAACTTCCACTGACCGGCCGTGAGGAGGGTCCAGGCGGCCCCTTGGACATCAGCCCACCGGGAAATTTCCCTGTAAGGTCTATGGGCCAATCCGCCCCTGCCCACCAATCAGCTGTTTGAGAAGGCATCAGCGTTCCTGTGTCACCACTGCCTTCTCTGTGCTTACCAACACAGCGCCCTACATTGTATAGCAGCTGTGCTTGGTATCGTGCTCAGCCCTATTAACTTCTATGAGGCTGAGCTGCACGTAGGCCACGTGACCGATGAATGTGTCGTCACTGGCCTGGGAAAAGCCAAGATAAGGCCACAGCATTACTGCGTGTGCCGCTGCCTTCTTGGATACATGATCGACGGGGTCCTGGCTGTCGAACCGCCACCAATCACATATTGATGACCTATCTTTTAAAGGATATGCAGTGAATATTATGTGTTTTCTATATGCGGCTTTTGTGGGGGGGGGGGGGGGGAAAGTCTTCTTTTCATGCCAGGCAACCTCCTGTCCTACTAACAATGGCAAAACCACATCACACATGTCCAATCTAATAAAACTAAGCCCCATTTCATAGATCTGGTGCAGCCACACAAACCAAAGAGTGAATGGGACAGAGGAGCTGCAATGTGGACAGCGAGCAGGTAAACGATGAAGAGACCACAGCGCTTGGATGAGCATTGCATTCTCTTCATACAGATTGTCGTGGTGCTGACAGTCGGGCCAACACTAATCTGATGATGATGATGATGATGATAAGTAGGCCTGTCTCATTCATCATTTTCTACACCTGTTTTAAATCCACCGCCAGCACAGGACCTTTATTAAGATCAGCGTCTAAAAAGCCACTCTTAATAAATGTGCCCATATGTTCTGTGAAAGGAAAACATTACATTCCAGCTTAACCACATCCCATAGTTATGTCTATGGAGATGTGTGAGGGCTCATTTTTTGCAGGACAAACTGTAGTTTTTACTAATACCATTTTTGGTTGTGTATGACTTTTTGATAACTTTTAATAAAAACTATTTGGGGAAGTAAACTGATGAAAATCAGTGAATGGTTATTTTTATTTTCCTTTACGCTATTCACCATATGGAATGTTTTATAATTTAATAGTATGGACGTTTTCACACGTGTCGATGCCCATGATGCTACCTTTTTTAAATTTCTAATTTTGGAAAAGGGGGGGTGATTTAGAATTTTGACATTTTCTTTTATATATAAAAAATGTTGTACTTTTTGTTCCCCAATTCGACCCCAACCTGCAATCATCAGATTGCAGTTTGTATAGAACAGGCGTGCTCAACCTGCGGCCCTCCACATGTTGTAAAACTACAACTTCCACAACGCCCTGCTGTAGGCTGATAGCTGTAGTTTTGCAACAGCTGGAGGGCCGCAGGTTGAGCATGCCTGGTATAGAATAATGGAATTTGCTCCATTTATTCTATACAGAAATCACTATATTACAGTTTAGTTCTGCCACCTGCTGTCCTGAACTGTAATGTACAAGTAATTATCCTGGAAGCCTAACACAGGCCCATTATTATTAATAAACGCCTTCGCTGATCTCTGCCCGAGGAAGGTGTTCCTTACACTTCTGGGTTTTGACCACAGTATCTGAGAGGTTAAATATCTGTGGTCGGTATTACCACCAATCGTGAACATTAGCTGCGAGTGTCTGCTGTATGAAACAGAAAGCACTTTGTGGCTATGGAGCTTGCTCCACTCTAGAGCATCTTTAAAGACCCGACATTTGCCATACATGTAGAGCGGCTGTTGTGACTAGATTAAAGAAGAATAAAGTCCTGACTTTAATGCTATATACAGTAAATGTGGAAGGACCTGAAGCAAGGGGTTCATGAGAGCAATCCCACAAACAACAGGTTTGAAGCTGATTTGTATGGAGGACTAAAATTCCTCAAAGTCCAGTGAGACATACACAGACAAAGAGATTGCTGCAGCTAAATAGGAAGTTTATATCTCAGCCCAAGTGCTTCATTCATAACCATACAGGTCAGTACTTCTCTGTAATGTCCTCTATGATCCTGTGGCTGCCTCTGAGTGCGTAATTGTCCTCTACTTTCCATACCTCATAACTTAAAAAGTCAAAGGAGTGACAACATCAGGGGCACGCTACGTGTGCAGTGTTTTTTTCTTTTTTTACAGTACGCCATGCTTCTAATTCCTCCCAATGCCTGTCTTTACATAACTAGCCCCCCATGTGCCTCTACCATCTGCAGAGTAGTTGTAAAAGGAGGCAGGCCAGCAGACCCGAGCAGCATCATGATGATCAAGCTCAGCACTTCTCTGGGGCACCTCATATTTTATATCCTGTCTTCAGTGTCTACACATTTAGCATGCACATGTGAAAACTGCTAAAATGTCAGATACAAGTCATAAATTTGCCAGAAATTGTGTTATTTCTCCTGTACACACCCTGTACTATTGAATAATCAAAAGTTTGTTGAAATGTTAGGTATACCTTAAAAATTTTGGTCTGCATAGATGACTTTTATATTAAGAAGAGTCTTATTTTGGATCCACACAAACAAAAGAATTCTGTAAAATGAGGAGAAGCAAAAGACCTTTTCAAAAGAGAAGTCTTGATAAATGAGATTCAAAAGTTCAGGCATCAACAGTAGTGAAAGGGACAATGCTAGAAAAAGAATAAGAGAGTTTCTAAACATCCTTTACAGGCCCCAAAACATCACATGGCTTGAGGCCGCTATTGGATCTAAGATTTCGCAACATTCGTCAAAAGGGTTCAATACATCATGAAAAAATATTCTATTAAAAGTAGTATATTGTTACCACAAAAGAAATATGTCATCACATTTTAAGTATACTGTATCTGCATGTATGGTTTTAACATTGCTGCAATGTCTGGTACCTGAGGGAGATGTCCATGTACATCTATGGACAAATAATAAGCTGTACATCATTGATTGCACTTTTATACTGTACAACTGTATCAGAGGATTGGAGTTTTACACTTGCTTTTGCATCATGTTTTATATACACTAGCAATTATATCCATATATTTATTCTTATGATGTATCCCTTTTTATTTACAAATAAATACAAAATCCACAGCACTCCTCAGTTCTGGTGAAAAAGCCGGTTACTTTATTGGTAACAGCAGCATATGGAAAGCAACGTTTAAACCATCTCTGGTCTTTCTTATAGCTTGAGAAAGACCAGAGATGGTTGAAACGTTGCTTTCCATATGCTGCTGTTACCAATAAAGTAACCGGCTTTTTCACCAGAACTGAGGAGTGCTGTGGATTTTGTATTTATTTGTAACCTTATGGGACCCCCAGCCAGGATCCCCATCCGCGGGCACCGACTTATCTATTTTTCTACTGGCAACTGTCCCCAGATTGGGACCTGGAGTGCTGCTTAACCCATTTTTTTGTCTCACTTTTTATTTATACTTTTGTACTAATTGTTCTTGTTAATTAATTATTATGTGGGTGTCTATATATACTTATATTTGAGCACCATTTCTGTTATCATCACTGCTTGAGAAAGATCCCACTGAGTGGATTGAAAAGTAGCTGTTTTTTCTGGTGAAATAAACTTATACTTTTCTTGGACGTGCCGTGGAATCTTGTCAGTTTATGTAAGTAGGTTGGGTGGATCGCCCCCACAGCCGCTAGAACCCAAAAGACTTTCTTTACTTTGTTCTTTTTTGCTGTGCTGCCCCTTTATTTGTAGATTAGGCTTCGTTCACATCACCGTTCAGCCTTTCCATTCTCCTGCTCCGTTTAGGAGCAGGAGAACAGAAAGGACGGAAAAGGCACATAACTGACGCCAAACTGAGTGAAACGGAGCCTGAGGACCCCATAGACTATAATGATAATTTTTAAGCAGAGACAAAAGTCCCGCATGCACAACTCTAGGCATGTTTGCCGTGCTGTGGCAGGATTTCCGGCCCGTACCCATTATAGTGAAAGCGGCCGGGCCAGACACACACATGTGCAAACGTTAGTATAGGATCCGGCACGCTGTTCCCCTGCCGGAACAGCCTGCTGGACAAGCCTAACGCTAGTGTGAAAGAAGCCTAGCAAAGCTAGAACCAGCCCTGTACCTCAAAACATGGATCCAGAGATCTCTCCATTCATTGTTCTGCTAGATCAGGGGTTGGCAACGTTTGGCACTCCAGCTGCTGTTCTTTTAACTACCATAGAAGAAAATGAAGCATTCTGGGAGTTGTAGTTACTGAAAAGCTGTGCTGGAGGTTGTTGATCCCTGTGCTAGATTTATTTCAAGCTGACAGCTCAAGGGGAATGTCTTTTCTGCGGTGTTGCTTTGATCTGTTTGCTGTCTTTCGTTCCTAAGGCCTCCTGCACATAACCGTATCCGTTTTGCGGTCCACAACTGGCAGATCTGCAAAATACAAAAAAGCCTATTCTTGTCCGTAAAATGGACAAGAATAGGACAGGTTCTATAATTTGCGGCCCGGGACGCACAGGTGCAGAAAAAACATAGATGACATCAGTGTGCTGTTTTTTTTTTTTTGTTTTTTTTTGCAAACCGACAGAAATGAAAGGGTCTATGTGCTATCCGCAAAAATGCTGATCGGACACGGATCAAAAATGTGGTAGTGTGCATGAGGCCTAAAAGTCAACCCATCTGTACTATGGATGTGTGCTGCACTAGTCTTCCCACCAGCACATTGGAATCGGATAGATCCTATTCAACGAGTTCCATCAGGATCTGGTGGTATGTCATAGGATGCATCCGGTGCTGCTTTGTGGTTTCCAAACCTCAACACAAATCCCTGCATAGTCTTAACAAATACATTCTGAAGGTTTGTATAATTACATTATACGATTATGACTACAAGATCATAGGTTGTTCATACAACAACCTTCACGTATTGTGCCGCACAGGAGCTGCAATTGTTACAGAATTTTGTTAATAACGCCATCACAATACACAGTGTCAGAAATAATGGGTCTCCATTAGATTTTGTTAATAAATGAAGCCCACTGGGATGTAGGTACTGAAGGGTGTCTATTTAACTATTGTGCTTAGTTCTGCTATTCTTCTTTACATTCTTAATGTAATGGCAAATAACGTTTTTTGGTTTTTAAGTGAAGTCATTTAGATTTCCCTGAGCATAAACGACTTTTAGTCTATTAGAGAGCTGGTAGATGAACTCTTATTGTGCAGTGTAGTAGAACACAAAAGCCAACATATAATTTATGGAATGTAGAAGACATTTTCTCATTTACATAATAATTGCAAATGCCTTTTGAATGTATTTTAATATGTAAGTCATGATCTCGGGATGGCATTGGAGGGTCAAAGGACAGGGGTGGAATTAGTCACGGATCAGGCTACACGGCATAAGATTTGTATGCATTGGGGAAGTTCCTCTCATTATCATTCAGTAGGATACAGCCGCTGCACTGCATGAGTCATTCCATCAGAGTGTGGACCTCAAACTGAATCATTGATACCTGACAGGCCTTTCTTGTAATCTACTTTACATTTGTTTGTATGACACACAGATAAAACAGTTTCATGAAGATTACAAAACAGAAAGAAAGAAATGAAGGTTTAGAAAAGAAACAAGCGTACTTTAAGCCCTCTATACAGGGGATCTGCTTTTCTATGTTCCAAAGCTATCATGCAGCAGGCAATGTCCCATCAGGGCAAAGTTTATTTATCCTGTGGGATATAATACTGTATGCCTGCCATTTGTTAATCTGTCAACTGCATTTTTCAGCCCAATACAAAAAAACACTTTTTTTTTTTTTTTTTAAATAGACTGAAATAATAGCAATGGATATAATCAATAGTAGTAACCTTAGGACACAGTATCAGTGTGGGTTTTTGAGGGATCCGTCTTGTAAAACTCCTCTTCTATGAGAAGGTAAGTTCCAGAATGGACGGGGGTAATGCTGTACTTCTAGAGTTTTCAAATGCATTTGATACTGTACTGCATAAAAGGTAGGGGCATAAAATGAGACTGCTCAGATTAACAGATTGACTGTTTCCATAGGTGTACTTTTGCAAACTTTATCTTCCTGCCTGAAATTCTGTATTAAAGGCTGTTTTAGCAAATTGAACTCTACTATGTATTGGTACCGTCCTTTGGATACTATTGGGGTTATTTATCAAACTTTTGTAAAGTAGAACTGGTTTAGTTGCCCATAGCAACCAATCAGATTCTACCTTTCATTTGGGACAGCTCTTTTGGAAAATGAAAGGTGGAATCTGATTGGTTGCTATGGGTGACTAAGCCAGTTCTACTTTACATCAGTTTGATAAATGACCCCATATGTGTGTATTTTGTGTAACACTTATTGGTGCTTCTGTATTATGTGGCCTTTATGAAAGTTACCTTTAAAAATAGATTAGCGACCAGCTTAGTAATAGGAAACATAGGGTGGTTATTAATGGTACATACTTTGAACTGGGCCACAGTCACCAGGGTACCACAGGGGTCGGGGCGTAGCTAAAGGCTCATGGGCCCTGGTGCAAGAGCTCAGCTTGGGCCCCCATTCCCTCAGTGTTTTGTGACCAAGGGCAGGGAAGCATATAGCCTTCATATTGCCTGAGGGAAAAATTGAAACAGCATCCCCCCCCCCCCCCCCATCGCCTCCATTTTTACCTAACCCCTTCCCTACAGCCAGAGGTGTAACTTGACCAGAATGCACTTTCTATAATACCGGTGTCTTCTAATGCAGCACAAGGGTCTTTAAGCCCCTTCAGGCTCCTGGGCCTGGTAGCGACTGCTACCTCTGCACCCCCTATAGCTACACCCCTGACAGGGGTCAGTAATATGTTTATTAATGATCTTGTAGAGGGTTTACAAAGTATAATAATAATGTATTTAGAGGATACTAAGCTCTGTAAAGTAATCAACATAGAGCAGGATACTATATAATTACAGAGAGATTGGAAAGATGGAGGCTTGGCCAGAAAAATGGCAAATTAAGTTTAATGTGAATAAGGCCTCATTCACATTTTCATGTCTGTCTGACGCAGATGGAAAATCCGCCCTTGTTTCATCCATCAAGATGTCCATGAAGAATCCATGTTGGGTCTGTGTGTCCATTTTTTACCCTCCATGTGTCACCAGTATTCCACAGATGCTGCTCAGCTGAAAGTTAATTTCCAGGTCATTTCTTTTCAATGGTCAGTGAAAAAACACTGACAGAACACAGGTGCCGTTTTTTCACAGAACCATAGACCTCAGTAGGTGTGCAGACCTAAGTAATGCATGCTCCTGTGATCTTCCCACTGACCCATAATCAGTGGAAAAACCACTGATTTGTGAACAAACACTTCTCAGTGAAGTTTAAACAAGGATGTAATGGGAACTTCACTTGGGCTGAGGACGCGAGATCTGCAACTATGTGCTAAATAGTAAAATCCAATGAGTAAATCTGACACTGAAAAACACTTAGGGGGTACTGGTGGGCAGTAAACTTAATTTTCACAACCAGTGCTAGGCAGGTGCTCACAAGGCAAATGATACATTATAATCTCTTCTCTTATACATATATATAAAAATTTGTTTCTGCCTGTCTTTCTGTCTAGATGTTCTTTATGTGCGACCAAACGACTGGACCAATCTTCACAAAATTTGGCACACATGTACATCAGGTGTCCGGGAAGGTTTTAGACCAGCTCTCTAGGACGTACTGTTCCTGAGATATTACAAAATAAATGACCTGCATTAACCAATAGAAGCTAGCAAGCCTTTCACTTAAATCTGAACTGCCATTTACACGGTCACATGTTCCTTATTAGCCAATAGAAGCTAGCAGGTTCCACTCCAGGTTGCCATAACAACCGATCACAGGTTTTAGCAGTTTGCAGGTCCTTAAATATTCAGTCATATGACGTATGACAGCACAACTACACTGCTATATGCATGGGGGTCAGAGGCCATTATTAAACGGACGGGCGCTGGGGAGTTCACTGTTAAAGGGGCGGGCATTATAGAGGTCACTGTGGAAGTCACTGTTAAAGGGGTGGTGTCACGGTGGAGAGTGGGGAAAAACCCCCACCGTACGATGACTGGGGGATAAGGAAAGCAACTAGGCCTGAACACAAGGATAAGGGAGCAGGTCACCTCCTGATGCGTCCCTATACCTAGCCCTAACTTCCTAACCGTATGAGCGGACCTGGATGGTAGGATGGCTCATACCCTGGATACCCAAGGCCCTGAGAATCCTGCACAAAGGAGCTGAGGAGAGGCGTCCTGTTCTTCCAGGACACGGGAGAACAGGAGTCTCAAAAGGCCTAGAAGCATGGAAAGGAAAAGACCATATGCAGCAGGAGAATCGGCAGGTAAGAAAACAAGACAACACGCTTACCTGCCGCTGCCACCACGACTGGAACCTGAGACTACGTACCGGAGCCCTAACACCAAACAGGACACCGTACCAGCAACTCACACAGCTATCCAGCACAGCAGACTCCGCCAGGACCCCCATGCCTCAAGGTGCATGGCAGCCCCAGGTGGCACTGCATACAGGCTAGGAAGTCTAGCAACCATGCTGGAAGAAATCACCAAACATACCAGACAAGGAACACCAAGCTAGACATTATAACACACCAAATCATAACCCCACACCAAACATACAACACATATAAGGGAGGGAAGACATCACTGGAGACCTCGATGTCCCACTAGGAGGCCCTCAATCTTGGAGATGAAATATGAAGACCGGGAGCATAACTCCAGCACACACCATTATATCGTGTGAGCTGAGGCCGTAAGTCTGATGGAAGTTTTCTTGTTATGTTTGGAGCGCTCCAATTGTTCGGATGTTTTAGCCAAACTCTGTAATCGTCTGTATAGAGGCCTCTTTTTGCTGTTGGTCCAATGGGAGTTGTCAGCTTTCACTCCAGACTCGTTTCGGGGACCTCTTATCCCTTCCTCAGTGGCTGCCACTGGCGTCAAAGCTGTCTGGCTAAAACATCCGAACAATTGGAGCGCTCCAAACATAACAAGAAAACTTCCATCAGACTTACGGCATCAGCTCCCGCGATATCTTGCTGTGAGACATAAGCCGAGATCCCTTTACAGATCACGTGACACGCCGGCGTCTGCACGAGCGTGCTGGGATAACAAGTACAGCAGCGAGTCTAACATCGGGTATGTAAGAAAGCCGAAATCTGAAAGGAGAAGGTAAGACCTATCTACCTATTTACATCTAGTGTGATAGCACTGCTTGCTGGATCACACTGCCGCAACTATCGGTGGAAATCAGGTCCGGACATTCAGTGCCAACAAACCGGGACTATCTATCCTCACTAAGGATCCGTCTTGAGAGACAGCACTTATAATCATACGACAACAAGCGGTTTTTCACTACATTTTTTTATTTCTATTTCTATGAGTACAATACAAATATCTGAACTACTATAAACATTATTCTAAGGAACTTTATATGCATCATTTGAAGGAACCTTATATGTACGCTTTATGAGTGTCTCACCTACTCAAACACAGACTATTGTATGCCCATTTTATTGTGGTTCTTTTATTCAGTTTTTTTTTTTTTTTATTGTGCTTTAAAATTAACTGTTATTAAATATCCGTGACTACCTAATGCACTACAGTATTGCCATATCTATTCACACATTTAGAGTGCCAGTCCGTAATTCCAATCTATTTTGCAAAAACTTCTTTTCTGTAAGGGTGAAACAGCCAATCGGACTAGAGCACCTATTCCTTGACCACGTAGGAATGAGCTATTCCTATCATTCCTACTCAGTGACTGTTAAAGGGGCGGTCACTGTAAAAGTCACTGTTAAAGGGGCGGTCACTGCAAAAGTCACTGTTAAAGGGGCAGTCACTGCAAAAGTCACTGTTAAAGGGGCGGTCACTGTAAAAGTCACTGTTAAAGGGGCGATCACTGCAAAAGTCACTGTTAAAGGGGCGGTCACTGTAAAAGTCACTGTTAAAGGGGTGGTCACTGTGAAAGTCACTGTTAAAGAGGCGGTTACTGTTAAAGGGTCAGTCACTGCGAAAGTCACTGTTAAAGGGGCGGTCACTGTAAAAGTCACGTGCATTTTGCATTTTTTTGAAACGTTCGGCCCATAATAGAACAGTCCTATCCTAATTTTTGGGGTGACAAGGTGACTAAAAAATGGCAAATCGCATGGTTTTTATTTATTTATGTCTGTTACGGCACTTACAGCATAGGAAATATTTTTTTATAATTTAATAGTTTGGACTTTTCGGACGCAGCGCTATGTAATATGTTTATGTATTTATTGTTTATATATTTTATATGTAAAATTGGGAAAGGGGGGGTTTAAACTTAATATTTTAGGGTACTTTCACACTAACATTTTTCATTTCCGGCATAGAGTTCCGTCACAGGGGCTCTATACCGGAAAAGAACTGATCAGGCATATCCCCATGCATTCTGAATGGAGAGCAATCGGTTCAGGATGCATCAGGATGTCTTCAGTTCAGTCATTTTGACTGATCAGGCAAAAGATAAAACCGTAGCATGTTGCCTGAATGCCAGATCCGTCATTTTTCCCCGTAGGAATGTATTAGTGCCAGATCCGGCATTCAAAATACTGGAATGCCGGATCCGTCCTTCTGGTCTGCGCATGCGCAGACCGGTAAAATTGTGTAAAAAGATACAAGATGGATCCGTCTGTCCACATGACAACCGGAGAGACGGATCCGAACTTGCAATGCATTTGTGAGATGGATCCGCATCCGGATGCGTCTCACAAATGCTTTCAGTCACATCCAGATGGGCGGATCCGGCAGGAAGTTCCGAAGACGGAACTGCTTGCTGGATCACACTGCCGCAAGTGTGAAAGTTGTCTTAGTCTTTGTGTTGTTTTTTTCAACTTACTATAAGCCCCCTTGGGGGCTGGAACCCTTGTCCTATTCACCCTTAGGCCCCTTTCACATGGGCGAGATTTCTGCGCGGGTGCAATGCGTGAGGTGAACGCATTGCACCCGCACTGAATCTGGACCCATTCACTTCTATGGGGTTGTGCACATGAGCGATGATTTTCACGCATCACTTGTGCGTTGCGTGAAAATCGCAGCATGCTCTATGTTGTGCGTTTTTCACGCAACGCAGGCCCCATAGAAGTTAATGGGTCTGCGTGAAAATCGCAAGCATCCGCAAGCAAGTGAAGGATGCGGTGCGAATTTCACGCATGGCTGCTAGGTGACAGTCTATTCACTGTATTATTTTCCCTTATAACATGGTTATAAGGGAAAATAATATAATTCTTTAATACAGAATGCTTAGTAGAAGGTCAATTGAGGGTTAAAAATAATAATAATTAACTCACCTCCTCCAATTGATTGCGTAGCTGCCTGGTCTCCTGTTCTTTCTTCAGGACCTGTCAAAGAACCTGTGGTGACCTCACTGTGTTCCTCACATGATCCATCACCATGGTAATGGACCTTCTGATGAGCTCAGTGACGTCAAGACAGGTTCTGAAGAAAGAACAGGAGACCGGCAGCTGCGCGATCAGTTGGAGGAGGTGAGTTCATTTTTTATTTTTTAACCCTCATTGGCACTGTGCCACCAATGTTTATTATACTGGGGCGTTGCGGGGTGGGGGTGGGGGGGCGCACTGCGCCACCAATGTTTATTATACTGGGGTTAAAGGGGCAGGGCACTTTGGAAGTCACTGTTAAAGGGACGGGCACTGTGAAGGTCACTGTTAAAGGGGTGGTCAATGTTAAAGCGGCGTGCAATGTGGAGGTCACTGCTATAGGGGCGGGCACTGTTTAAGGTGCGGGCATTGTGGAGGTCACTGTTAAAGGGGCAGGCACTGTGGAGGTCACTGTTAAAGGGGCGGACACTGTGGAGGTCACTGTTAAAGGGGCAGGCACTGTGCAGGTCACTGTTAAAGATGCGGTCACTGTTAAAGGGGTGGGCACTGTGAATGTCACTGTTAAAGGGGCAGGAATTGTGAAGGTCAATGTTAAAGGGGTGGCCACTGTGGAGGTCAATGTTAAAGGGGAAGCCACTGTGGAGGTCAATGTTAAAGGGGCGGCCACTGTGGGGTCAATGTTAAAGGGGCGGCCACTGTGGAGGTCATTCCTAAAGGGGCGGCCACTGTGGAGATCACTGTTAAAGGGGCGGGCACTGTGGAGGTCATTGTTAAAGGGGTGGGTACTGTAGAGGTCACTGTTATGGGGTGAAACTGTTGATATCTTTTTGCAACACATGGAAACATAAAATGTAATAGATCAAATGTACCTGTGCGAAACCGGGTCTTTCTTCTAATTTAATATATATTTATACTAGCAGAAGGACCCGGCTTCGCATGGGTATATTTCATCTATTTCATTTAATATTTCTGTGTGTCTTTAAAATAAATCGGCAGTATCCCTCATAAAAGTGACCTCTATAGCACCCCGCTCCACTGTCTGCTGAGCTGTGTATCTAATCCTATCCTGTGTGATACTGTCTGCTGAGCTGTGTATCTAAACTTATGTTGTGTGATACTGTCTGCTGAGCTGTGTATCTAATCTTATGTTGTGTGATACTGTCTGCTGAGCTGTGTATCTAATCCTATCCTGTGCGATACTGTCTGCTGAGCTGTGTATCTAATATCCTATCCTGTGTGATACTGCCTGCTGAGCTGTGTATCTAAACTTATGTTGTGTGATACTGTTTGCTGAGCTGTGTATCTAATCTTATGTTGTGTGATACTGTCTGCTGAGATGTGTATCTAATCCTATCCTGTGTGATACCGTCTGATGAGATGTGTATCTAATCCTATCCTGTGTGATACTGCCTGCTGAGCTGTGTATCTAATCCTATCCTGTGTGATACTGTCTGATGAGCTGTGTATCTAATCCTATCCTATGTGATACTGTCTGCTGAGCTGTGCATCTAATCCTATCCTGTGTGATACTGTCTGCTGTGTTTTTAAAATATGTCGACAGTATCCCCCATAAAAGTAACCTCTATAGCACCCCGCTCCACTGTCTGCTGAGCTGTGTATCTAATCCTATCCTGTGTGATACTGTCTGCTGAGCTGTGTATCTAAACTTATGTTGTGTGATACTGTTTGCTGAGCTGTGTATCTAATCTTATATTGTGTGATACTGTTTGCTGAGCTGTGTATCTAATCTTATGTTGTGTGATACTGTCTGCTGAGCTGTGTATCTAATCCTATCCTGTGTGATACTGTCTGCTGAGCTGTGTATCTAATCCTATCCTGTGTGATACTGTCTGCTGAGCTGAGTATATAATCCTATCCTGTGTGATACTGTCTGCTGATCTGTGTATCTAATATTATGTTGTGTGATACTGCCTGCTGAGCTATGTATCTAATCCTATCCTGTGTGATACTGTCTGCTGAGCTGTGTATCTAATCCTATCCTGTGTGATACTATCTGCTGAGCTGTGTATCTAATCCTATCCTGTGTGATACTATCTGCTGAGCTGTATATCTAATATCCTATCATGTGTGATACTGTCTGCTGAGCTGTGTATCTAATCCTGTCATGTGTGATACTGTCTATTGAGCTATGTATCTAATCCTATAATGTGTGATACTGTCTTCTATGTATCTAAGTCTATTGTGTGATACTGTCTGTTGAGCTGTTCATGCCATGTGTAGCCCTAGCTGAAAGCTGACTTACAGCAGTGAAGAAAAATGGCTGGGTTGTTATGGAAGCCTGGAGTAAAACTGTGTGTATGTGGAGACTAAGAGTCTGTGAGCTTCTATTGGCTGAGAAGGGACATGTGACATGTGACAGTGTGCATGGCACTTGGGGGGGGCTTGTATTGGCTAATGCAGGTAAATGTTTGTGAATATCTCAGGAACGGTACGTCCTAGAGAACTGAGACCCAGTCTAAAACCTTCCTAGACACCTGATGTACCTGTGTGCCAAATTTGGTGAAGATCGGTCCAGTAGTTTGGTTGCGCATAAAGAACTGACAGATAGACAGAATCTCATTTTTAAAAATATATATAAGAGATATAATAATTTCTTACATATATGTGGGTTCTGCCCTCCTTAAATTTAGATGCTCATATGACATAGTGTTAGGTAATAAATAAATAAAGTAGGTTTCCATACAGACTGTGGTTGCCTTGCCATGGTGGATGGTCACAGAATGCTGCTATATGGTATATTTGTTTTCTGTTTTATTTTATTTTTTACAACCATCATCCAACTTCTTATGTGTATGGCCACCATTATTTTAGTCTAAAATGTGTTATTTTAGATTAGATTAGGTGGATAAAATGATTCATTCTATTCGCTAGTGCAGAGCAAGGTATTCTATATTCCTGGTCTTACAGAGATTTTTCCTCTGCTCTTTTATCTTCATACCTTCAACACCTCTGTTAAATGGGTTTTCTGGGACCCCCCAAAAATTGTGGAAAAGGTGTCACACCGGTGACAGGTTTTAGAAGGTCTGAAAGATTATCTGCACATTAGTGATCTGACAGCCTCTTTTGGTTTTGGTTTCACTTTGTCTGTGTGTTGCTTGTATGTCCACACCTCCTGTTCAGGTGTGGATCATGTGACCTTTATCTCCCCCCATTTAGTCTGACTTTACCCATCACTCCTTGCTCTAGATAGCTTCATTTGTTTTTTGGAAGAGCTGGAGTGTGGTTGTAGTTAAAGTCCTGTTCATCCATCATCCATCAGCCTCAGAAGTTAAGTGTTCCGCTTGTTGTATTTTGTATTCCCCCGCACCTTTGTTGTTTACTAGGCCTCAGCGAGACGCTGGTTTCTTCACCAGGGAAGGAGCGGGTTGTCTCTGCCCTGTCATTACCATCCGAGGACCACCAGGGTTTTCTAGGTTCCTGCGTATGGGCATCTTTACCATCGAGAGGTGCCCATACGGATAGGAGTTAGGGCCAGGAGCAGGGTTTTATAGGTGGTGACCCTTTTCCTTCCCTAGCGGTAAGGCCTAGTGTCCTTTCCCTTCCTTCTTGTTGTCTTTTGGTGTTCTCCCCTACTATATCCGTGACATTATCCAGAGCCAATACCGCCATTTTTGGATGCTATGTCTGCACTGGTCGAACAGCTGCAGAATCTGACTTTGGAGGGAGCAGACCTCCGTGAGATGGTTTTGCAGATTCAGAGTCCACAGGCTGCTGGTTCCGGTGGTGGGATCCAGGCCTGCCCTGAACCGAAGGTAGCTCTCCCGGACAGGTTTTCCAAGGGTAGTGACAATTTCATCCGGTTCAGGGAGTCATGTAAATTATACTTTGGCCTGGGTCCATACTCTTCTGGTGATGAGTGTCAACATGTGAGTATGGTTATTTCATTGCTTAAAGAGGACGCCCAATCTTGGGCTTTTTCTCTGCCGACCGGATCACCGTCCCTCCAGTCGGTAGATTAATTCATTAGAGCCTTGGGTCTTATCTATGATGACCCGGATCGGATCTCTCAGGCCGAGACGAAGTTACAGGGTTTGCGGCAGGGAGAACGTTCTGCGGAGACCTATTGCTCTGAATTTAGGAGATGGGCTACGGATACAGAGTGGAACGATTCTGATCTCCGTAGCCAATTCTGCCAGGGTCTCTCTGAGAGACTGCAGGACGCATTGGCTTTTCATGAAAATCCTGGGTCATTGGAAGCAGCTATGTCCCTTGCTGTACGTCTTGATAGACGCCTGAGGGAGAGATCTAGGGGTCCTCACCTTCAGGACGTACTGTCCAATAAGGGTACTGCTTCCTTTGACATTTATGGTGGAGAGACAAGGGTGGTTGTGTCTTGTGATGAGCCTATGCAGTTAGGAGGAGCTACTCCTGGAACTACTGACAAAAGCTTGGGTCATGTAAAAGGAGTCTGCTTTTGTTGGGGCAAGAAGGGACATTTTGTGAATAGTTGTCCATACTTGCAGCATCAAGGTGTAAACAAAAATAAAAAAAATGTAATCCCCAAATTACTATTGGTAGTGTGGGTGGCGAGCAAGAAAACCTTCTTTTGTCTTTTACTGGTAGTACCCGTTTTCTCCTGTCTGCCGAGGTGGCGCTAGAGTCCAAAACTGTGAAAATCAAAGCATTTATTGACAGTGGGGCAGGAGTTAACTTGATTGATGGACAGTTTGTACGCATTCAGGGGTTGACTACTAATGCATTAGAGAATAGTATTTCTGTCTTTGCAATTGACTCTGCACCTCTTGCCCAAAAATGCTTGTCGCAGGTAGTCAATGACATTCATTTAAGAGTGGGTGATTTGCATCAGCAATATATCTCCTGTTATGTGTTGGAGGGTCTGCCTGCTCCGTTGGTGTTGGGTTTACCATGGTTAAGCAAACATAACCCTAACATCGATTGGCAAACGAGACAAATTCTCGATTGGAGTGATTTTTGCATGGACAACTGTCTTAATGCATCATTCTCTATGGTTACTACTAAAACTCTACCCTCGTTCATTTCTGAATTTTCTGATGTGTTTTCTGAGAGTGGTAATCAGGAGTTGCCTACGCATCGGGAGTATGACTGTCCCGTCAATCTCAGTTGTATAATCTTTCGGAACCCGAAAGAAAGGCTATGCGAGAGTATATCACGACAGTTTGGCAAAGGGACATATTAGACAATCCAAGTCCCCAGTGGCTGCTGGTTTTTTCTTTGTAAAGAAAAAGGATGGTACCCTGAGACCATGTCTGGACTTCCGTGAGCTCAGAGCTCAATCGTATTACCGTCCGTTGATTCCGGATTTGTTTAGTCAGATTGTCGGTGCCAAGGTGTTCTCTAAATTGGATCTGAGGGGAGCATATAATCTAGTAAGGATCAAGCAGGGGGATGAGTGGAAGACCGCATTTAATACCCCTGAGGGTCATTTTGAAAACCTGGTCATGCCCTTTGGGTTAACCAATGCTCCTGTGGTTTTTCAACACTTTGTCAATTACATATTTCATCATCTGGTGGGGAGGTTTGTCGTTGTATACCTTGATGACATACTAATTTATTCGCCTAATATGGAGACTCATCAGGATCATGTGAGACAGGTGTTACAGATCCTAAGAGAGAATAAGATAAGATAATAAGATGCCTTTATTGTCATTGTACAATATCCTAAGAGAGAAAAAGTTGTATGCTAAGATGGAAAAGTGTGTATTTGCTGTGCAGGAAGTGCAATTTCTGGGTTACCTGCTCTCATCCTCAGGTTTTCGTATGGATCCCGAGAAAGTCCGTGCAGTGTTGGACTGGGATCGACCCGAAAATCAGAAATCGCTTATGCGGTTTTTGGGGTTAACCAACTACTACCGTAAATTTATTTTTAACTATTCATCGGTGGTTAAACCTTTAACAGACATGACTAGGAAGGGTGCTGATATTTCTATCTGGTCTGATGCGGCATTACAGGCCTTTTCTGCTGTGAAAGAATGTTTTCTTGTTTTGTCCTTCTCTTTGGCTTTTCATCTTCAGTCGAACGGACAGATGGAGCGCACTAATCAGAATCTGGAAACTTACTTGAGATGTTTTGTTTCAGAGAATCAGGAAGAGTGATCTTCATTTTTGTCTTTAGCTGAGTTTGCTATAAATAACGTAGATAGGAATCCACTGATAAGTCGCCGTTTTTTGGGGCATATGGGTTCCATCCACAGTTTGGTACATAATTCTAGCATTCCTAAGGAGGAACGATTTTCTTCTTCTTTGTCTTCTATTTGGCGGAAAATCCAAAATAACCTGGAAAAGATGGGCAACAGGTATAAGCGTGCGGCTGACAGGAAACGCATGAGTGGTCTGGACCTGAGAGTGGGTAATTCTGTGTGGCTGTCTACAAGAAACATTAAACGTAAGCTACCTTCTTAGAAGTTGGGACCAAGATTTATTGGTCCATATAAGATCACTGCCATTGTTAACCCTGTAGCCTTCCGTCTTGAACTTCCTCAGGCATTGAAAATCCATAATGTATTTCATAAATCGTTGTTAAAAAAAATGTGTTGAACCTGTTGAGCCGTCCTCCTTGCCTCCCGCTCCTGTCATGGTGGACAGCAATTTAGAATTTCAGATCAGCAGGATTGTGGACTCCCGAGTTCTCTGGAGATCCCTCCAGTATCTCGTTCATTGGAGAGGGTACGAACCAGAGGAGAGGATGTGGGTTCCAGCGACTGATGTTAATGCTAGTCGTCTGGTGAGAGCATTCCACAGAGCTCATCCTGATAAGGTTGGTCCTGGGTGCCCGGAGGTCACCCGTAGACGAGGGGGGGTACTGTTACATTGGTGACAGGTTTTAGAAGGTCTGAAAGATTATCTGCACATTAGTGATCTGACAGCCTCTTTTGGTTTTGGTTTCACTTTGTGTTTTGCTTGTATGTCCACACCTCCTGTTCAGGTGTGGATCATGTGACCTTTACCTCCCCCTATTTAGTCTGACTTTACCCATCACTCCTTGCTCTGGATAGCTTCATTTGGTTTTTGAAAGAGCTGGAGTGTGGTTCTAGTTGAAGTCCTGTTCATCCATCATCCATCAGCCTCAGAAGTTAAGTGTTCCGCTCGTTTTATTTTGTACTCCCCCGCACCTTTGTTGTTTACCATGAGGGCATCCGAGGACCACCAGGGTTTTCTAGGTTCCTGTGTATGGGCATCTCTACCATCGAGAGGTGCCCATACGGATAGGAGTTAGGGCCAGGAGCAGGGTTTTATAGGTGGTGACCCTTTTCCTTCCCTAGCGGTGAGGCCTAGTATCTTTTCCCTTCCTTCTTGTTGTCTTTTGGTGTTCTCCCCTACTACATCCGTGACAGATGCTACGAATGTTATAAAGTAAAAATAAACTTTACTCACCTACTCAATCCCCCACCTGCTTTGCAGTAATGACATACCTGACTACTCTACATGACTGCTGCAGCCAATGACTGGTCTTAGTGGTCATGTGGGGAAGCCATCAATGTCATGACTGCAGAGAGACTGGCATTACAACAATGAGTTTCTCATATACCCTGGGTGACGCTGCAACGGTTATGTCGAGTAGTCTAACATGTCACTGCTACAGTGCTGGAAGCATAGACTGCTAAGAGGACCAGACTGGTGGTGCTGGAATGGTGTGGGATTGAGCAAGTCAGTAAGGTTTATTTTTGTTTTATAACATTCCTAGCCTTCCAAAATCTTTTGTGATCTTGGAAAGGCCCTATAAGGTGCTTAAAGTTGAACAACTTGTACCATATCTTTTTACAAAATAAAGAATATGTTTTCTAGTAGAGATTTTATGAAAACGAATGATTCATCCTCTAGATGCCGAGATACTATTTGTCTGAGTTATAGAAAGTCTCGTCACTCTAGCTACCTAATGCTTTCAAAATATTCAAGTAATGGAGTTTAGTAATTAACTGGTAAAGGAGCTGTCCAAAAAACATACAATATGGTTTTAACTGGTTAATAAGTTATACATGTACAAGAGCAACTCTATCACCTCTATATTGTACGATTAGACATTGGACTAAGGCCTCATAGTTTGGGTTTGCATCCGAGCTGCATTTTTTGCGGGTCGGATGCAGACCCATTCACTTTCGTGTGCTGTCCACATCCACATGTCCATCCTGTGGCCACACAAAAAATAAAAATAAACTAACACGTCCTTTTCTTGTTCATATCACGGACAAGCATAGGACTATGTTATTGTGGGCCGGACGTTCCATTCAAAATGCAGAACGCACGCGGACAGTATCCATGTTTTGCAGACTGCAAAACGGACATGGTTGTGTGCATGAGGCCTAACTCTATATCGGAATCCTGCTGAATAAGGATTCTTGTCTTTTTCAGTAGTTCATGCTAAGCTCTTAAAGGAAACCTGTCACCACAAAATGCAGTGCAATCTACAGGCAGCACATGGTAGAGCAGAAGAAGCTGAGCAGTTTGATATACAGTTTGCTGGGAAGAGATTCAGTAAAACCTGTAATTTATTAATTTAAACCTCTGCTCTTTTTATGCTCAGGAATCATGTGGGCATTGCCACTCTGATTGACAGCTAACTCTGCATGACCAAGCATACAGAGAAAGCTGTCAATCACTGAGCAGGGGCACTTGCACTTTATTGCATTTATCCTGCCGTGTGGTCATCATCACCACTGTGTTTTTAACCTTTTTAATTTATTTGTGTATGCTAATCATGTCTGCAGTATATGTTTAATAAAATTTGATACTATAATCATGATGGATGTGTGATTAACTTGTTATTTATTGAACCACATATACTTCTATTGGTGTTCTATTCTATGGTGTATATGGGTTGATTATATAGGTAGGGATATAGGTTTTTTGTTTATGCTATTTATTTGTGTCTTGAATGGTTAGGGCTAATGAACTATGGCCATAAGTGTTTTGCAGTCCGCAAATCGCGGATCCACAAAACACGAATCCCGTCCGAGTGCATACCACCATAATTTTTTTTACTTCTGTAGAAATGTCCTATCCTTGTCTGCAAATGGACAAGAATAGGACATATTCTATCTTTTTTTTTGCTGGTCCGCAGAACAGACACACACGGTGTGCTATCTGCATCTTCAAAAAATGCAGACAGAAAATACGGTCGTTAGTGAGTCCTTATTCTAATCATATATATTCATGACAATTCTGTAGGGCTGTTTCCTTAACCCCTATTGAATGTAGAGAGATGTGTATGTGTTTTGGTGACAAACGGATATGGGGTGGGGGTGGGGTACAGAGAATCGGCACCTATAAGACATTTGTGGGCATGCCAGATGTAAATGCCAGAGTTACACATTACAGAGCAGGGAGTGACAATGGCTGTTATAATTATTGCCTCCTAGCTTTAAAGGGAACCTGTCATTAACTTTATGATGCCCATACTAACGGCAGAAGAAATTAGAGACTATAGCTGGCCAGCTAAGACCTGTCCTAGGTTGCTAATATAGCTTATATATTTACACAGCTAAATCTGCCAAAAACCTTAATACAGTTCCTATGTTTGTGTGTTGAAGACAAAAACAGAGTTATTTACAGTAACCTAATGTTTAGATGTCATATAACTGTTATATATATTGTGTTCACAGAAGCAAAATAGATACTATGCCTTCAAGATTCATAAAGTGAGATCATAAAGTGCTTAAATAACCTAAAGTGACAGTACAGATACTCAAGAAAGAAATATATCCACCATTTTATGTTGAATGACAAGATTGAACAGTTGAACCACCATCTTATGCATACCGCCATTTTGTGATATCTTTATTCAACACGTGTTTTGTACATGGACTATCTGCTGACTATCTGTTATTAAAAACCAAAAAATAGAATTTAGGAATTATAAAAAATAAAAAAAAACGAGGATGACAGGCAAATTTATAAGATTAGGCAGAGAGAGGCCAAACAAGTTATAGGAGCTTCTAAAGCACAGGCAGAAGAGAAATTAGCTCAGTCAGGGAAAAAAGGCGATAAGGCATTCTTCAGATACATAAATGAAAAAAGGAAACTAAAACAAGGAATTACCAAATTAAAAACAAAAGAAGGAAGGTATATGGAAGAAGATAAAGAACTAGCTGACTGCCTCAATGAATATTTCTGTTCAGTTTTTACAAAGAAAATGAAGGAGAAGGACCTAAGTTAGGAAAGAAGACTAATTAATCTTTTGATGCATGTGTCTTTACAGAGGAAGAGGTTCTAATTCAGCTGTCTAAAATTAATACAAATAAGTCACAGGGGCCTGATGGGATACACCCAAAGCTATTAAAAGAGCTCAGCGGTGAACTAGCAAAACCATTAACAGATTTATTTAACCAATCACTGGCAACAGAAGTCGTCCCAGAAGATTGGAAATGAGCAAATGTTGTGCCCATTCACAAGAAAGGTAGTAGGGAGGAATCGGGCAACTATAGGCCAGTAAGCCTGACATAAATAGTGGGGAAATTAATGGAAACCATACTTAAGGAGAGGATTGCAGGAACATCTAAAATCCCATGAATTGAAAGATGAAAAACAGCATGGGTTTACTTCAGGGAGATCATGTCAAACTAATCGTAATGATTATTTTGATTGGGTGACTAAAATAATAGATGGTGGAGGTGCAGTAGACATCGCTTATCTGGACTTCAGTAAGGCTTTTGATACTGTCCCACATAGAAGGCTAAACAATAAATTGCAGTCTTTGGGCTTGGACTCCCATATTGTTGAATGGATTAGGCAGTGGCTGAGGGACAGGCAACAGAGGGTTGTAGTCAATGGAGTATATTCAGACCATGGTATTGTTACCAGTGGGGTACCTCAGGGATCTGTTCTGGGACCCCTATTGTTTAATATCTTTATCAGCGAAATTACAGAAGGCCTCGATGGTAAGGTGTGTCTTTTTGCTGATGACACAAAGATTTGTAACAGGGTTGATGTTCCTGGAGGGATACACCAAATGGAAAAGGATTTAGGAAAACTAGAGGAATGGTCAAAAATCTGGCAACTAAAATTTAATGTTGATAAGTGCAAGATAATGCACCTGGGACGTAAAAACCCAAGAGCAGAATATAAAATCAGTAATACAGTCCTAACCTCAGTATCTGAGGAAAGGGATTTAGGGATCATTATTTCAGAAGACTTAAAGGTAGGCAGACAATGTCACAGAGCAGCAGGAAATGCTAGCAGAATGCTTAGGTGTATAGCAAGAGGAATTACCAGTAGAAAGAGGGAGGTGCTTATGCCGCTCTACAGAGCACTAGTGAGACCTCATTTGGAGTATTGTGCACAGTACTGGAGACCATATCTCCAGAAGGATATTGATACTTTGGAGAGAGTTCAGAGAAGAGCTACTAAACTGGTACATGGATTGCAGGATAATACTTACCAGGAGAGATTAAAGGACCTGAACATGTATAGCTTGGAAGAAAGACGAGACAGAGGGGATATGATAGAAACTTTTAAATACATAAAGGGAATCAACAAGGTAAAAGAGGAGAGAATATTTCAAAGAAGAAAAACTGCTACAAGGGGACATAGTTTTAAATTAGAGGGGCAAAGGTTTAAAAGTAATATCAGGAAGTATTACTTTACTGAGAGAGTAGAGGATGCATGGAATAGCCTTCCTGCAGAAGTGGTAGCTGCAAATACAGTGAAGGAGTTTAAGCATGCATGGGATAGGCATAAGGCCATCCTTCATATAAGATAGTGTTAGGGGCTAGTCATAGTATTTAGTATATTGGGCAGACTAGATGGGCCAAATGGTTCTTATCTGCCGACACATTCTATGTTTCTATATGAAGAAAAGTTGAAGTTAATAAAGAAGTTTATTCAAGCATTTGGTGTCCTCTTTAAACCTACTCTTTCCATAGAACGGTGCTAGAGGAATTACAGAGTAATAAACAGTCTGGTTAGACTAAAAGTCGGAGATATCAAAATTCTTCTAATGTCACAGTGCAAAAGGCACTTCATAGTGCTGCGCCTGCCACAGAGACAGGTGAGTTGATTTCAGCGGTCTGTCATTTAAAAGTAAGTAGTTGCCGAGAACCAACATCACAACCATTGCAGGCTGGGCCTGGAAAAGAGTCCCGGCCACCTGAGAAGAGTCCTGGTTATCCATGAATTCCTGCTCTCCTGCCCACCTGCTGATGACTGACAGTCTTCTACCTAGTTTTCTCCCTTTCTCTCTAGGAGAGAACTGCCAATCATCAGCAGATAGGTGAGAGAGCAGGAGATTATAGATAACCATGACTCTTCTCAGGGAGATTTGACTCTTCAAGGTCTGGGCTGCAATGATTATGATGCTGTTTCTCAGCAACCACTTACTTTTAGCTCATGGTGACACACCGCTGACATCAGCATTTCTGTCACTACTTTATGCTGCCCTCAGTGAGGTCACCATAAAGCTGATGACAGGTTCCCTTTAAAAGAATTGTCAAGTAAAAGTTTTGACTCTACAGAGAAAAATATGTGGTGATGTCTTATTACTTTTGGGGTAGATATCCCATTGTCATTTCCAATATAGCTTCCTAAACAATAAATTAGATCTTCAAAGAAATTATCTCTCACATTCCACATACAGAAGGAGCTACGATTTATGTAAGAAATTATTTTAATAGACTACTATGAGTTTTAATAAGGATTGGTTTGTTGATGTCAAAGTTAAAGTGGGACACTTGTCACAAATGGGGGAGGTTATGTCATTATTGATGGTAGGGACTTCATAAGAATCAGTACAGATCAAGGTAAATAAATATTCAGAGGAAACAAATCAGAGAATAACATATTTATTTGTGTTTTTTCCTTTTTTTGTCATTAGTATACACATACAAAATGTGATATATTCCAATATACACATTTGGTATTTAGAATTGATCCCTCATCGTTTGGCATATACAGTGATTTTGATATGGATTAATAAAAGCCACATTTTAACTATACACGTGAATTCTTGCTGCTTTCCGAGTTCTGTTTACAGACTAAAATGTCATTTATAAAAAGGAAAATAAATATGAGACATCCTTTTAAGTGTTTGGGAGAGAAGCTGAAAAGGACTCAACATGGCTCCTGGGACTGTTGGGTTTCTTGCAGTCAGAGACCATTTTTCCCTACCATCGAGTCTTATAAGGTTTGTGCCATTTTGCTTTGAATGTAATATGTCATTAATTGGCCCATGGGGAGATTTTTATTGTCATAGCCGAACACCACTGTAATGTTTAATGAATGAACCTTGCAGTAAAACCGGCATGTGGAAGTACTGTGAAAATACAGAGCAGAATTCTGAACTGCTGGTCCTGCATCAATGAGAAATATAGATTTGTAGCTTTTGGTGGAGAAAATTCACATCAGTAAATCAGAGGCAAGGATCCCACAAGTGCTATGAATCAGAGATACATTGCGCAGTATCTCACATTGACATACACAGCTCAGCAGATATCGGACTCCCAGCAAAACAAACATTTAATCATTGAAGTTTCTGCTCTACACTCCTTAAACTGCTCTCTGTACTATGGGTAACACAGAAACACATGTTCCTATATCTTGGCATCTTCTATGATATCTTCTTGTCTAGGTGAAGGAAGTAAAAGCACAATTATATTGATACTTATTACTAGTGTAGTTGACATATGCTCTAAGAGGCAAATTCTTTCTAGCTTCTGGCTTTTGTGCAATATTCATATGTGCTGTACAGGATTTTGCACAGTCTAATCCTCCTTTATTCCCCTAAACCAGGCATGTCCAAACTGCGGCCCTCCAGCTGTTGCAAAACTACAACTCCCAGCATGCCCTAATAGCTGTAAGCTATCCAGGCATGCTGGGAGTTGTAGTTTTGCAACAGTTGGAGGGCCGCAGTTTGGACATGCCTACCCTAAACACTCTGCATTGGCAAGAACGTGGTGTGCTAGAGATTGAGCGAATGCTTGATTGACAGGCCTAACCCATCCAGAGGCCCCAAGAAAATTCTTAAATTCCAAAGAGACCAAATCAGCAACAGCGATATGCATAAGTAAACTAATTGCTATCTTCTATAACATAAAAACACAAATGCAATAGCACTCTGCAACCAGCACTCTGCCCTGCCTCTATGCTGGATGTTGAATGAGGCATTAGTGTACATTTTGGCCAAAGCGTAATAAGCCACTCACCACGTCAAGGTCGCCTCTATAAGTGGTCCCTAACACTAGTTCCTACCTGTTATGGGCCATGACAGCCACACAAAGTCCAGGGAGCGCAGGTATAGCATGCACGCCAGGCACACTCTACTTTTAACCCCGTCCGGTGCCATAACAACTTCCATCGGATCCAGGGATGCAAGTACCAACATGCATGCTGAGCCCACTATATACTTCTCCTGGAGCCAAATGGCTACTGGTAGGCGCTATAAAAGCAGACTCAGTTTTATACTGACTTTAAAACCAGTCTCCAGGGCAGTCTAACTGGTCAGGTGTGCATGACTGCTTGGAGATCGCCACGCCTCCAATATATACTACAAAGAAAAAAATGTGGGGGTGTCAGTCAGCACAACCCTGTATGCAGGTGCACATTGCTATGGTGAAATACACATACAAACGCAAAAACACAAATGCAATGGCACTCTGCAACCAGCACTCTGCCCTGCCTCTATGCTGGATGTTGAATGAGACATTAGTGTACATTTTGGCCATAGCGCCTACCAGTAGCCATTTGGCTCCAGGAGAAGTATATAGTGGGCTCAGCATGCATGTTGGTACTTGCATCCCTGGATCCGATGGAAGCTGTTATGGCACCGGACGGGGTTAAAAGCAGAGCAACCTGGCGTGCATGCTGTACCTGCGCTCCCTGGACTTTGTGTGGCTGTCATGGCCAATAACAGGTAGGAACTAGTGTTAGGGACCACTCATAGAGGCGACCTTGACGTGGTGAGTGGCTTATTACGCTTTGGCCAAAATGTACACTAATGCCTTATTCAACATCCAGCATAGAGGCAGGGCAGAGTGCTGGTTGCAGAGTGCCATTGCATTTGTGTTTTTGCGTTTGTATGTGGTTTTCGCCATAGCAATGTGCACCTGCATACAGGGTTGTGCTGACTGAACCCCCCACATCTTCTATAACATGCACATATATTCGCAATACTATGATTTTGTTGGCTACCAAAATACAAGAACTGACTAGACCTACAATACGTAAAAGACGTAATACATATAAATCCTATACAAAAAGTGTGTTTAAACCCAGTCAAAAATGTAACCAATAATTATTCTAAAAACATCTTTTATTCAAATGCATTAAAAATCATACATAAAGCTTGTGAAGAAATCAACATACCATTGGTGAAAAATACTGCATAAAATATATATACTGTATATATTGTGGGGTTTTGCTCTGGTAGACAGGCTTGCGGACGCAGTATAGAGGCAATCACAAAGTCTTTAACTTAAACAGTTCAGTGTTTATTCACACACAAGGAAACACAAAATGACCGTTCACAGTCTTTGTGTTTGTTAACACCATGCAATGTCCATAGAACAAAAAACATTCACCTTGTCAGTTGTTTTGTCAGCAGCAGTCCACAACAGACTTTAGGGGCCTTCCCAGCAATGCGGCTCTCAGCCCTTTAGCACAGCACACATCCTTAGATCTTAAAGCACAGAGACTCCACAGCTTCCCTGTCAGATGGAGGATAATCCACACCCAGCTGAGACTGCTGGCTGGGTTTTATATAGGCCAATAAAGACCCTGCCTGGAGCGTGGGGAGCAGCCACCCACCCGGCACTTTGGCTACTCCCAGTAAGAGCCATCCAGATCGGCTTTACAGCCATACTAAGAGGCAAACAATGTCAACCACCACTAGCTGCCGCTGACACTTAAAACCACCTCTTACCTCACCAAGGCCAGGAATCTCGGTGACACATTGTCACCACCAGACATCTGAGAAGCTCTGACAGATGCCTTTCAGAACCTCCTCCTTGAGCTTCCTTTTGTTTTGCTTTCATTTTCTCATCTTGTTAGCCTCTCTCAGCTGTCATGTAGTTGCACTGATTGCATCTCTTTAAATCCCTTCCCAGACTGCTTCACTTTGCGGTTTATATTCCTTCCTGGAGTGTGTGCATGCTGATCCTACTTCTGAGTCTTCTACAGATAAGTTTTGTTCATTCATTTGTGTTTTTCTGTTTGCTGGATCCCAGGTGACCCTGACTCCCTCCGTATCAAGTGTAGGGAGCCGGTGGCCGTGTCCCCTCACTATTATAGGGTGTTCAGGTGTTATACAGTCGAGGTACGAGGATATGCGATCATCTACCATTGGGATTTTCGCATAGGCTGAGCAGTCAGGGAGAGAGCCAGGTCTGATGCAGGGCTCTCCCTTTTGTTCCTTAGTTTTGGATCCAGTGAGTCGGATATTGATTTTGTGTCTTCTAGTTTCCTGTACACCTTCCGTGACATTATAAACCGCCAAAACCGTCTCGAGCATGGATCCGGTTTCACTTTTGACTGAACGCATGCAGGGTCTTTCATTGGAGGTAGCAGATCTCCGTAAGACTCTTTCTCAGTTTCAGGTGACCGGTTCAGCTTGCGTTCATGGAGTTTGTTCTGAGCCTAAGATCTCGCTCCCGGATACGTTCTCCGGGGGTAGTGAGAATTTTGTTCGTTTTAGAGAGGCTTGCAAACTCCATTTTCGCCTACTTCCCCATTCCTCTGGTGATGAGGAACGGAGGGTGGGGATCATCATCTCGCTGCTCGGGGATAACGCTCAGTCCTGGGCCTTTTCGCTGCCGGTGGGGGCACGGCCCCTCCGTTCAGTGGATGAATTATTTTTAGCCCTGGGTCAGATATATGATGATCCGGATCGTATTGCTCTGGCTGAGTCTAGACTACGTCTTTTATGTCAGGGTAAACAATCCGCAGAAATATACTGCTCAGAATTTCGGAGATGGGCAGCTGATACTAGGTTGGAATGATGCTGCACTCCGAAGTCAATTTTGCCATGGTCTTTCAGAGGGATTGAAAGATGCATTTGCCTTTCATGAGAGACCTACCTCCTTGGACTCTGCCATGTCTCGGGCCGTTCGTATTGACAGGCGTCTTAGAGAGAGAGGAGAGATCACTCCTTCCTGTCATACTCAGTCCAAGGACAGTGCGGCGGTCTCATTCAGTGCACAGGGGTCTCAGTCGCTCTCAATCCCTTCTGAGCAGGAGCCCATGCAGCTCGGTTTGATTGCCTCTGACAGTGGAAGATTCAGTCCTCATAGGAAGGTTTGTTTCTGTTGTGGGGGTATAAATCATTTGGCAAATGTTTGTCCCTCTAGGAGATTCAGACAGTCTTTTGAGAGTAATAAAGAGACTAAAAGAAAAAAATCCTTTAAAAATGTTCCATCTGTTACCATTGGCAAGGTTGATGCGGAAATTGAAGGTTTTCCGTTTGCTTGTAATTCCCGTTTTGTCCTACCTGCCAGGGTGGCGCTAGAGAGCAAGAACATTTTTTGTGAGATTTTTGTAGATAGTGGAGCAGCTGTCAATCTTATTGATAATCAATTTGCTATAACTCATGGTTTCCAGGTATGCACTTTGGGAAAGGATATATCTGTTTTTGCTATTGATTCCGCTCCACTTTCTCAGAAATCGTTAAAGGGCATAGTTCACAATATCCGTTTGATTGTGAGTGATGCTCATGTTGAGGATGTGTCATGTTTCGTCCTTAGCGGGTTGCCTACTCCTCTTGTGTTGGGGCTACCCTGGCTCACTAAACATAACCCCACCATTGATTGGCAAGCGAGGCAAATAATGGTTGGAGTGACTTTTGCAGAGAGAATTGTCTCACGACATCTGTTTCTGAGGTTTCTTCTAAGACTGTACCATCTTTTCTCTCTGAATTTTCGGATGTCTTCTCTGAGAGTGGTGTTCAGGACTTGCCCCCGCACAGGGAGTACGATTGCCCTATTAATCTCAGCCCAGGCGCCAAGCTGCCTAAATCTCGTTTATACAATCTCTCCCAACCTGAAAGGGTCGCTATGCGTGCTTATATCTCTGAGAGTCTGAGAAAGGGACACATACGACCCTCGAAGTCACCTGTTGCCGCTGGTTTTTTCTTTGTTAAGAAAAAAGATGGTTCTTTAAGACCATGTCAGGATTTCAGGGAGCTGAACAGTATCACAATTTGTGACCCTTATCCGCTTCCTCTGATCCCGGACCTGTTTAACCAGATTGTTGGGGCTAAAGTTTTTTCCAAGTTGGATCTAAGAGGGGCATACAACCTGGTCAGGGTCAGAGAAAGAGACGAATGAAAGACGGCCTTCAATACCCCTGAGGGCCATTTTGAGAATTTGGTTATGCCTTTTGGTTTGATGAATGCTCCAGCCGTCTTTCAGCATTTTGTGAACAGCATTTTTTATCATTTAATGAGGAAATTTGTATTAGTGTATCTAGATGACATTTTGATTTTTTTCTCCTGATTTCAAAACTCATAAGGAACACTTACGTCAGGTCTTGCTCATCCTGCGGGAGAATAAATTGTACGCTAAACTGGAAAAATGTGTGTTTGCGGTTCCAGAAATTCAATTTCTGGGGTTTCTTCTCTCCGCTTCTGGTTTTCGCATGGACCCCGAGAAGGTCCGCACTGTGCTTGAGTGGGAGCTTCCTGAGAATCAGAAGGAGCTGATGCGTTTTTTGGGCTTTGCCAATTATTACAGGAAGTTTATTTTGAATTATTCCTCTGTTGTTAAACCACTCACTGATATGACTAGAAAGGGGGTAGATTTTTCCTCCTGGTCGGTAGAGGCGCATAAGGCCTTTTCTAATATCAAGGAGAGTTTTGCTTCCGCTCCCATCTTGGTACAACCTGATATTTCTCTACCCTTCATAGTTGAGGTTGATGCTTCTGAGGTGGGTGTGGGTGCGGTCTTGTCTCAGGGTCCCTCTCCTGCCAAATGGCGACCGTGTGCCTTTTTCTCGAAGAAACTCTCCTCCGCAGAGAGAAATTACGATGTGGGAGATAGGGAGTTGTTGGCCATCAAGTTGGCTTTTGAGGAATGGCGCCATTGGCTAGAGGGAGCCAGACACCCTATTACCGTGTTTACTGACCATAAGAATCTGGCCTACTTGGAGTCAGCCAAGCGTCTGAACCCGAGACAGGCCCGATGGTCTTTGTTCTTTTCCAGGTTTAATTTTGTTGTCACGTTCCGCCCTGGGGTTAAGAATGTGAAGGCGGATGCCCTGTCACGTTGTTTTCCGGGAGGTGGGAATTTTGAAGACCCGGGTCCCATTTTGGCTGAAGGTGTGGTGGTCTCTGCTCTTTATCCCGAATTGGAGGCAGAGGTTCAGGTAGCCCAGTCAGAGGCTCCTGATCTTTGTCCTCCTGGGAGGTTGTTTGTGCCTCTCGCTTTAAGACACAAGATTTTTAAGGAACACCACGATACTGTCCTTGCTGGGAACCCGGCGGCAAGAGCCACAGTGGATCTCATCGCTCGGAGATTCTGGTGGCCGGCGCTTCGTAAGTCGGTTGAGGGTTTTGTGGCAGCCTGCGAGACCTGCGCTCGTGCCAAAGTTCCTCATTCACGGCCATCAGGTCCTCTCCTTCCCTTACCCATTCCTTCCCGTCCTTGGACACATCTGTCCATGGACTTCATTACGGACCTGCCCCGTTCCTCAGGGAAGACTGTGATTCTGGTGGTGGTGGACCGTTTTAGCAAAATGGTGCATTTCATCCCTTTTCCTGGCTTGCCCAATGCTAAGACGCTGGCGCAGGCATTTATTGATCACATTGTCAAACTGCATGGTATCCCTTCAGACATAGTCTCTGATAGGGGCACGCAGTTTGTTTCCAGATTCTGGAAGGCTTTCTGTTCTCGCTTGGGGGTTCGGTTGTCATTCTCTTCTGCTTTCCACCCGCAGTCGAATGGCCAGACAGAGCGCGTCAATCAGAATCTGGAGACATATCTGCGCTGTTTTGTGGCGGAGAATCAGGAGGATTGGTGTTCTTTTTTGTCCCTTGCTGAGTTTGCTTTGAATAACCGTCGTCAGGAGTCCTCTGATAAGTCACAATTTTTTGGTGCATATGGGTTTCATCCGCAGTTTGGGACATTCTCTGGAGAGGGGTCTTCTGGTTTACCTGATGAGGACAGATTCTCCTCGTCGTTGTCATCTATTTGGCAAAAGATTCAGGATAATCTAAAGAGCATGAGTGAGAGATATAAGCATGTGGCGGATAAGAGACGTGTGCCTGGTCCGGACCTGAATTTTGGTGATCTGGTGTGGTTGTCTACTAAGAATATCAAATTGAAGGTTCCCTCCTGGAAGTTGGGTCCTAAGTTTATTGGGCCTTACAAAATCTTGTCCGTCATCAATCCTGTTGCCTACCGTCTTGATCTTCCTCAGACTTGGAAGATCCATAATGTTTTTCATAAGTCCTTATTAAAACCTTATGTCCAACCCATTGTACCCTCGTCTTTGCCTCCTCCTCCGATTGTGGTTGATGGTAATCTTGAATTTCAGGTCTCTAGGATTGTGGATTCTCGTGTTGTCCGCGGTTCTCTCCAGTACCTCGTTCATTGGGAGGGTTATGGTCCTGAGGAGAGGTTGTGGGTCCTAGTGACGGACATTAAGGCCACTCGTCTCATCAGGGCTTTCCATAGGTCCCATCCTGAGAAGGTGGGCTCTGAGTGTCCGGAGTCCACTCGTAGAAGGAGGGGTACTGTCACCACCAGACATCTGAGAAGCTCTGACAGATGCCTTTCAGAACCTCCTCCTTGAGCTTCCTTTTGTTTTGCTTTCATTTTCTCATCTCGTTAGCCTCTCTCAGCTGTCATGTAGTTGCACTGATTGCATCCCTTTAAATCCCTTCCCAGACTGCTTCACTTTGCGGTTTATATTCCTTCCTGGAGTGTGTGCATGCTGATCCTACTTCTGAGTCTTCTACAGATAAGTTTTGTTCATTCATTTGTGTTTTTCTGTTTGCTGGATCCCAGGTGACCCTGACTCCCTCCGTATCAAGTGTAGGGAGCCGGTGGCCATGTCCCCTCACTATTATAGGGTGTTCAGGTGTTATACAGTCAAGGTACGAGGATATGCGATCATCTACCATTGGGATTTTCGCATAGACTGAGCAGTCAGGGAGAGAGCCAGGTCTGATGCAGGGCTCTCCCTTTTGTTCCTTAGTTTTGGATCCAGTGAGTCGGATATTCATTTTGTGTCTTCTAGTTTCCTGTACACTTTCCGTGACACACATACCTTCCATCAATATCAGCCTCTTGCGCCTTCCTACATACCTCCCTCCTTTGTTCAACCCTGAGGGGGTGAACACCCGCCAGACAGTGTACCCGGGACAGGGCATCTGCATTTCCCTGTAACCTGCCTGCCCTATGTTCGACAGAAAACTTGAAGTTTTGTAAAGATAAGAACCATCTGGTCACCCGAGCATTCCTCTCTTTGGCATGGCTCATACTGTACCTAGTTATGGCTGGGGTAAGTTTGCGGCTCAGGAAAACAACACGCTGTTCCTCCACATTGATTTCATGAGAGAATACAGCTCCGAGGCCTATTTCAGAGGCATCGGTCTGTACCACAAACTCCCTCTTGAAGTCCGCGTCACCAATACCGGGGACCAACACAGGGCAGACTTCAAAGCGGATAAATCCTTTTCCGCCTGCTCATTCCACTTAACTATTACTGACTTGCGTCCCTTCAAAGGGCCTGTCAATGGTGCGGTGACTGTAGCAAAATTGGGGACAAACCTCATATAGTACCTCATCATACCCAGGAACGACTTTATTTGCCAAGTAGGTGACAGGTCAGGGCCAATTCCTAATTGCCTCAATTTTGTTCACCTGAGGTTTGATAATTCTGCGGCTAATTACATACCCCAGGTACTTGGTCTCTTCTAACCCTATTGCGCACTTTTTTGGGGTTAGCGGTTAAGCCAGGCTTCCTAAGGGAGTCCATTACAGCCTGTACATTAGGTAGGTGACTTTCCCAGTCGGTGCTGTGGATAACGATATTGTCCAGGTATGCCGAAGCGTACCGATGATGTGGATGGAGTACAATGTCCATTAACCTTTGAAACATGGCAGGAGCGCCATGTAGACCAAAAGGTAATAACTTGTACTGATACAGCCCCTCTGGCGTGATGAAAGATGTTTTTTTCCTTGGCAGCCTCCGTCAAGGGTACCTGCCAGTACCCTTTGGTGAGGTCTAACACAGAAAAATACCGGGCTTGGCCCAACTTCTCAATAAGCTTATCCACTCGGGGCATGGGATATGCGTCAAACTTGGACACCTCATTCAGTTTGCGAAAGTCGTTAAAGAACCGCAATGTCCCATCCGGCTTGGGTATTAAGACTATCGGATTGGCCCGTTCACTTTTGACTCCTCAATGACACCTAGCTGGAACATTATCTGCACTTCCTCTGCGATGGCTTGTCACCGAGCCTCGGGTACCTGGTATGGTTTTAACCAGACTTTTGCCTGAGGCTCAGTGATAATGTCAAGTCGGACTATGAAAGTTCGTCCAAGGAGGTCCGAGAACACATCCGTGTTCCAACTAATGAACTCCCTGGCCTCCTGAGCCTATTTAGAGGAGAGGCTGTCAGCAATTTTCACTGTGGCAGCCGCTTCCCTTGCTTCAGACAGAGGGGCAGAAACCGCTTCCCCTAGGAACCCTGGTTGTGGGCTGTCTTTCGTACAGGTTTCCCTATGTTTCCAGGGTTTGAGCAGATTCACATGGTACACCTGCTCCAGCTTTCGCCTCCCTGGCTGGTGTAACTTGTAATCTACCTCCCAAATTTTTTCAAGCACCTTGTAGGGCCCCTGCCAACTAGCTAGGAACTTACTGTCTATGGTTGGTACCAGAACCAATACCCGATCACCCAGGTTAAAGGTCCAGACCCAAGCCTGCCGATTATAAATCCTACTCTGGGCTCGCTGCACTGCCTCCATATGCTCCCTAACCAGAGGAAAAACTGTTTCCATCTGTCCTTGCATCTGGGTGACATACTGAACAACATTTCTGTGCAGTGTAGGTTGTTGTTCCCACGCCTCTTTGGCCATGTCCAACAGACCGCGAGGGTGTCTGCCGTATAGCAGTTTCGAAGGGCGAGAACCCAGTAGAGGACTGGGCCACCTCTTGCACTGCGAACATGAGATAGGGCAGAAGAAGGTCCCAGTCCCTCCCATCCTTAGAGACCACTCTTTTTAGCATATTTTTTTATGTTTGATTAACCGCCTCCGGACCGCCTAACGCAGATGTGCGGTCCGGAGGCGGCATCGCTGCGCAGACTGACGCATATACGCGTCATCACGTGAGACGCGAGATGACGCGCTTTGCCGGCCCGCGCATGCGCAGTTCGGGCCGGCATTTCGTCGAGGAGTATTTCAGTCATCAGCTTGCCAGCCAATGATCGCGGCTGGCAAGCTGATGATTTTTAAAAAATCCAATCAGAGTGCCAGATAGCAGATCATATTAGTAAATATGATCTGTTATATGGCTGCCTGCTCCTCTGCTGGTTCTTTTCGTCGGTTGGATCCAGCAGAGGAGCAGGCTACACAGTGAGTACACCAACACTACACACTTAGCCCCTTTGATCACCCCTTTGATCGCCCCTGTCAATCACTAGTGAAAGGAAAAAAGTGATCAGTGCAAACTGTCACTTTTTAGTTTCACTGGTATTGACCGTTAGGTTTTAGGTATAGTTTAGGCCCCTTGGTTAGGTAGTTTAGGGATCAGTTAGCGCCCAGCCCACCGCACCGCAGTCCGTTATTCGCTGATTAGCGTATCGCTAATCAGCATTTGTACTTTTACAGTATCTGGAAGTGATCAAAACTGATCACGGTCAGATCTATAATTGTATTAGTGTCACTTTAGTTCTCCCTCCACCCAAAACGCAGTGTTTGCCCGATCAGGCCTGATCGGTCGCCCACACCCGCCCCACCGCAGTGACCCCAAAAAATTTTTTTTGATCGCTGCACATTCACTTTACACGCACTGCGGCGATAAAAAAATCAGTTTTGATATTTTTTATCAACCGCAGCGGCCTCCGGTACTTCGCTAGCCTCCCCTTTGTAAGACAGGCTTGCTTTTTTTTCTTGGGTAGTCTCAGGGAATACCCCTAAATTTAGTTGCCCACATGTCAAACAGGGGGTATTCTTCTGAAGAGGCCTACAGGCTTCTGACCCAGTCGGATGAGGAATGGGAACCCTCATCTGATGAATCTAGCGGGTCAGAATACGAACCTGTAAGAAAGCAGTGGCTCTCTGACCCAAAGTTCGGACGAGGAGGCTGAGGTCCCTGATAGCACCAGGCGTAGCCGGCCCCGTGTCGCTAGACCGCAGGTTGCGCAGGATCCGCTTCAAGAGCAGCAGAGTGGGGCTGCTGCTGTCGGATTACGTGGTGAGGCATACACCAGCAGCGCAGCCCTCCCTGGACCTAGTACCAGCACTGCCGTACAACCTGGTGAAGTGGCGAGCACCAGAAGGGCAGTTGAAGCTGGTACGGTGGCACGAGCAGTAGTGACCCCGTCGCAGCAACCGCAAAGACGTGCCCGTAGAGCCCCTAGAATCCCTGAGGTGCTGGCAAACCCTGATTGGCAGTCCCCAACTTCAGCCGCACCTGTAGTTTTCCCTTTCACTGCCCAGTCTGGAGTTCGGGTTGAGACAGCTCAGATCGGTTTGGCCCTGGGATTTTTTGAGCTGTTCTTGACTGCGGAACTCTTAGACATAGTTGTGACCGAAACAAACAGGTATGCCACACAATATATAACCGCCAACCCGGGAAGCTATTATGCCCAGCCTTTCTGGTGGAAACCAGTCCAAGTTTCCGAAATTAAAACTTTTCTGGGCCTCCTCCTCAACATGGGTCTAACTAAAAAGCATGAATTGCGGTCATATTGGTCCACGAACCCAATTCATCACATGCCCATGTTCTCTGCTGCTATGTCCAGGGCACGTTTTGAGGCCATCCTGCGTTTCCTGCACGTTAGCGACAACACCGCCTCCCGTCCCAGAGGCCACCCTGCTTTTGACCGGCTCCACAAAATTCGGCCCCTCATAGACCATTTCAACCTGAAATTTGCAGATTTGTATACCCCAGAGCAAAACATCTGCGTAGACGAGTCCTGATACATTTTACCGGGCGCCTTGGCTTCAAACAATACATCCCAAGCAAGCGCGCCCGGTATGGGGTCAAATTGTATAAGCTCTGTGAAAGGGCCACAGGCTATAGCCTATGAGGGAAAAGATCAGACCCTGGAGCCGGTCAGGTTGCCCTGACTACCTGGGGAGCAGTGGGAAGACAGTTTGGGACTTGGTGTCACCCTTATTCGGCAAGGGGTACCATCTTTATGTGGACAATTTTTACACAAGTGTGGCCCTCTTTAGGCATTTGTTTCTAGAACGGATTGGCGCCTGTGGCACCGCGCGAACTAGTCGCGCGGGCTTCCCCCAACGGCTCGTTACTACCCGTCTTGCAAGGGGGCAGAGGGCCGCACTGTGTAACGAAGAACTGCTCGCGGTGAAATGGAGAGACAAGCGTGACGTTTACATGCTCTCCTCCATTCACGCAGACACGACAATACAAATTGAGCGAGCAACCCGTGTCATTGAAAAGCCCCTCTCAGTCCACGACTATAACCTTCACATGGGAGGGGTGGACTTCAATGACCAGATGTTGTCTCCGTATTTAGTTTCCCGCAGAACCAGACGCTGGTATAAGAAGGTGTCTGTATATTTAATTCAATTGGCTCTGTATAATAGTTTTGTTCTCTACAGTAAGGCTGGGAGAACTGGATCCTTCCTCAAATTTCAGGAAGAGATCATCGAGAACCTCCTGTACCCAGGAGGTTCCGTGGCCCCATCCACCAGTGTAGTTAGCCGTCTACACGAGCGACATTTCCCCAATGTCGTTCCTGGTACCTCAACCCAACCGTCACCCCGAAAAAGATGTCGTGTCTGTAGCAGGAGTGGAATAAGGCGTGACACCCGCTATTTCTGTCCTGACTGTCCTGACCACCCTGCCCTATGCTTTGGAGAGTGTTTCCGGAAGTACCACTCACAGGTACACTATTAGCATAGGGATCATCTCACCAGGACAGGCACACAGGGCTATTAGGGCCCATTCACTCACACAGCTGCTGCAAACCTCTCCTTTCACCTGGGACAAAGTGCATAACGCACTTCGCCACATCTTTGGGCGATTTGCGCTTTGCACATTGACCCATGGGGAAGGAGAGGTTTGTTCTATAAAGGTAAAAAAAAAAAAAAAAAGCACCAGTAAGCAAAAAGGTTAATTTTCAGTTAAAAAAGTTAAGGTTTATATATTCTGTTCCAAAGTTAATAAAATTATTGCGTTGCGGCCCTGTTTTTTTCATTTTTTTTTTATTTTTTTACCTTCCAGGTGGACCAACCGATCGACTAGCTGCAGCACTGATGTGCATTCTGACAGAAGCATTGCGCTGCTGTCAGATTACACGCAAGTCGGTGTATGCGGCGCTGCAAGACGAGATTTCTCCTCTGCAGTAACAGATACGTTTGCCGAGGCATACGAGCTGAGGAGGAGGCGGCATTCCTATGCTTTGGCAAACACTTTGTATGTAAAAAAATAAATAAAAAATCCCGGCAATGATTTATTCATCCACATCGATTGATGTGAATGGAGAAATCTGGTTTGCCAGGGCATACGAGCTAAGTGGGTATGGATGTTGGGCGGAGCGCCTATGTCCTGGCAGACGCCTTTCCCCTCCTTTTTTTTTTTTGGCAGAGATTTTTTCATCCACATTGATCGATGCAAATGAAGAAATCTGTGCCATTCATTTTTTTCTTTCAGCCCAGAGGCTGAACGGAAAAAAAATATCTCATTACCTGTATGCTCAATATAAGGAGAATAGCAGAAACTCCTAATGCTGGCCATACATGTAATGATTGCGGAGACCCTCAAATGCCAGGGCAGTACAAACACCCCACAACTGACCCCATTTTGGAAAGAAGACACCCCAAGGTATTTGCTGAGGGGCATATTGAGTCCATGAAAGATTTAAATTTTTGTCCTAAGTTAGCGGAAAGTGAGACTTTGTGAGAAAAAAAAAAAAATCAATTTCCGCTAACTTATGCCAAAAAAAAAAAATTTATATGAACTTGCGAGGCCCCTCACCCCTCACCTTGGGGTGTCTTCTTTCCAAAGTGGGGTCACATGTGGGGTATTTATACTGCCCTGGCTTTTTAGGGGCCCTAAAGCGTGAGAAGAAGTCTAAATGTCTAAAAATGCCCTCCTAAAAGGAATTTGGGCACCTTTGCGCATCTAGGCTGCAAAAAAGTGTCACACATCTGGTATCGCCGTACTCAGGAGAAGTTGGGGAATGTGTTTTGGGGTGTCATTTTACATATACCCATGCTGGGTGAGAGAAATATCTTGGTCAAATGCCAACTTTGTATAAAAAAATTGGAAAAGTTGTCTTTTGCCAAGATATTTATCTCACCCAGCATGGGTATATGTAAAATGACACCCCAAAACACATTCCCCAACTTCTCCTGAGTACGGCGATACCAGATGTGTCACACTTTTTTGCAGCCAAGGTGGGCAAAGGGGCACACATTCCAAAGTGCACCTTTCGGATTTCACCGGTCATTTTTTACAGATTTTGATTGCAAACTACTTCTCACACATATGGGCCCCTAAATTGCCAGGCAGTATAACTACGCCACAAGTGACCCCATTTTGGAAAGAAGACACCCCAAGGTATTCCGTGAGGGGCATGGTGAGTTCCTAGAATTTTTTATTTTTTGTCGCAAGTTAGTGGAATATGAGACTTTGTAAGGAAAAAAGAGGAAAAAAAAAATCATCATTTTCCGCTAACTTGTGACAAAAAAAAAAAATTCTAGGAACTCACCGTGCCCCTCACAGAATAACTTGGGGTGTCTTCTTTCCAAAATGGGGTCACTTGTGGGGTAGTTATACTGCCCTGGAAATTTAGGGGCCCATATGTGTGAGAAGTACTTTGCAATCAAAATGTGTAAAAAATGGCCTGCGAAATCCGAAAGGTGCGCTTTGGAATATGTGCCCCTTTGCCCACCTTGGCAGCAAAAAATTGTCACACATCTGGTATTGCCGTACTCAGGAGAAGTTGGGGAATGTGTTTTGGGGTGTCATTTTACATATACCCATGCTGGGTGAGAAAAATATCTTGGTCAAAGGCCAACTTTGTATAAAAAAATGGGAAAAGTTGTCTTAGTGGAATATGAGACTTTGTAAGAAAAAAAATATAATAATCATAATTTTCCGCTAACTTGTGACAAAAAATAAAAAGTTCTATGAACTCACTATGCCCATCAGCGAATACCTTAGGGTGTCTACTTTCCGAAATGGGGTCATTTGTGGGGTTTTTCTACTGTTTGGGCACTGTAGAACCTCAGGAAACATGACAGGTGCTCAGAAAGTCAGAGCTGCTTCAAAAAGTGGAAATTCACATTTTTGTACCATAGTTTGTAAACGCTATAACTTTTACCCAAACCATTTTTTTTTGCCCAAACATTTTTTTTTAACCAAAGACATGTAGAACTATAAATTTAGCGAAAAATTTATATATGGATGTCGTTTTTTTTGCAAAATTTTACAGCTGAAAGTGAAAAATGTCATTTTGATTAATAACAAAAAAAGTAAAAATGTCAGCAGTAGGGATGAGCGAACTCGAACTGTATAGTTCGGGTTCGTACCGAATTTTGGGGTGTCCGTGACACGGACCCGAACCCGGACATTTTCGTAAAAGTTCGGGTTCGGTGTTCGTCGCTTTCTTGGCGCTTTTGTGACGCTTTCTTGGCGCTTTTTGAAAGGCTGCAAAGCAGCCAATCAACAAGCGTCATACTACTTGCCCCAAGAGGCCGTCACAGCCATGCCTACTATTGGCATGGCTGTGATTGGCCAGAGCACCATGTGACCCAGCCTCTATTTAAGCTGGAGTCACATAGCGCCGCCCGTCACTCTGCTCTGATTAGCGTAGGGAGAGGTTGCGGATGCGACAGTAGGGCGAGATTAGGCAGATTAACTCCTCCAAAGGACTTCACTTGATTAATCGATCGATCTGCAGCTGTGCATCATTGAGCTGCTGAAATTCAAATGCTCACTCACTGTTTTTAGGCTGCCCAGACCGTTTGTCAGTCACTTTTTTCTGGGGTGATCGGCGGCCATTTTGTGTCTTGTGCGGTGCTGCGACCAAGTGCATCCAAGCTGCGACCAAGTGCATTTAACCCTCAATGGTGTGGTTGTTTTTTGGCTAAAGCCTACATCAGGGTGAAGCTGTCACACCAAGTGCATTTAACCAGCAATAGTCTGTTCATTTTTTTGGCCATATACTAAATCAGGGGCAAGCTGCGCCCGTCACCAAGTGCATTTAACCCTCAATGGTGTGGTTGTTTTTTGGCTAAAGCCTACATCAGGGTGAAGCTGTCACACCAAGTGCATTTAACCAGCAATAGTCTGTTCATTTTTTGGCCATATACTACATCAGGGGCAAGCTGCGCCCGTCACCAAGTGCATTTAACCCTCAGTAGTGTGGTGCGTCAAGCTGTGACACCAAGTGCATTTAACCAGCAATAGTCTGTTCATTTTTTGGCCATATACTAAATCAGGGGCAAGCTGCGCCCGTCACCAAGTGCATTTAACCAGCAATAGTGTGGTTATTTTTTGGCCATATCCCAGTCTAATTCTGTCACTAAATCCATACCGGTCACCCAGCGCCTAAATACTAGGCCTCAAATTTATATCCCGCTAAATCTCTCGTTACCGCTGTCCTGTTGTGGCTGGGAAAGTTATTTAGTGTCCGTCAAAGCACATTTTTTGTTCTGGGTTGAAGTACAATTCCCAATTTAGCAATTTCATAATTTAGTGGTTCCTGCTATATCAGAGCTATTTGAAATCTATCCCTAAAAGGGTATATAATATTCAAGGTGCACATTGGGTCATTCAGAATAACTTCACACACACCCGCTACTGTGTATTTCCAAGTCTAATTCTGTCACTAAACCCATACCTGTCACCCAGCGCCTAAATACTAGGCCTCAAATTTATATCCTGCTAAATCTCTCGTTACCGCTGTCCTGTTGTGGCTGGGAAAGTTATTTAGTGTCCGTCAAAGCACATTTTTTGTTCTGGGTTGAAATACAATTCCCAATTTAGCAATTTCATAATTTAGTGGTTTCTGCTATATCAGAGCTATTTGAAATCTATCCCTAAAAGGGTATATAATATTCAAGGTGCACATTGGGTCATTCAGAATAACTTCACACACACCCGCTACTGTGTATTTCCAAGTCTAATTCTGTCACTAAACCCATACCTGTCACCCAGCGCCTAAATACTAGGCCTCAAATTTATATCCTGCTAAATCTCTCGTTAACGCTGTCCTGTTGTGGCTGGGAAAGTTATTTAGTGTCCGTCAAGCACATTTTTGTTCTGGGTTGAAATACAATTCCCAATTTAGCAATTTCATAATTTAGTGGTTTCTGCTATATCAGAGCTATTTGAAATCTATCCCTAAAAGGGTATATAATATTCAAGGTGCACATTGGGTCATTCAGAATAACTTCACACACACCCGCTACTGTGTATTTCCTAAGTCTAATTCTGTCACTAAACCCATACCTGTCACCCAGCGCCTAAATACTAGGCCTCAAATTTATATCCAGCTAAATCTGTCCGTTACGCTGTCCTGTAGGCTGGGCGAAGTTATTTAGTGTCCGTCAAGCACATTTTCTTGTTCTGGGTTGAAATACAATTCCCAATTTAGCAATTTCATAATTTAGTGGTTCTGCTATATCAGAGCTATTTGAAATCTATCCCTAAAAGGGTATATAATATTCAAGGTGCACATTGGGTCATTCAGAATAACTTCACACACACCCGCTACTGTGTATTTCCAAGTCTAATTCTGTCACTAAACCCATACCTGTCACCCAGCGCCTAAA